>NW_010308489.1:0-42566 GCF_000700745.2 Antrostomus carolinensis
TATATATATATTTGGGGGGGAGGGATAGGTTCTTTTTGAGGCAGAAGGAAAAGTAGTCCTTTACACAAAACAGATCAACTAATATTAAAATACATGAGTATCATAAATTGCACTGTAGCATGAACTGATCTGTACATCCTTGAAATGGTAGTATTGCCTTTAAAGTATTACTTTCATAAGGCTGACCTGTATTTGTGAGTGAAATAAAGGGAAAGTAATTCCATACTGAAAACATTCTGATTCAGTACCATCCTTACAAGTGAAATTCCACTTGCAAAACACCTCATCCTGTTACTCCCCCATCAATATTTTTAGAAATCGCTAATTTTTCATTTTGCCATCTACATTGTAGCATCTCCAAAGAGTAGCATTGTCCATGGGTGTTTCATTACTTGCTGCTTTTCTTGGTATGTTGGTAGGGAATTTGGGATGACTCCCTGATGATACTCCATCATGTTGTGAACGTTGTGTGTTGTGTGAAGACTGCATGCAGATTGCATTGTGGAAGTTTTGTGGTTTTTTTCCCTCAGTATATTACAAAGTTAGATAATACAGTAAAGAACACATAATAAAATCGTAGGCAATGTTAATTTGAGAAGTACTAGTATTATATTTCTACTGCCTCCCAAAAAAAATAAAGAGTTAGTTCTAGCTACTGGAAAACAGAGAAGCTGAAGTTCATGTGAAAGCTTTTTTTTTTTTTTACTCTTTATCTACAGTGAGAAACACTTGAAGGAGATACTTGTTTTATGGATGGGCTGGAAGAGATTCCTGCTTACTCCTTGTTAGTTATGCTAATGTGGGTATAAATAAGGAGACCTATGTAATCTATACTGGCATCTGTGCAGCAGCTTTCTGGTGGAAGCTTTAGGCTGGGTTGCCTAACCGGCAGGCAGCTGGCTCTGCCCGCGCAGGTCGATTCATGTGGCCAGCCTCTCCCGCTGCCTCCTGTCCCAGCCGCCTTTGAGGTGGGCAGAGATGGTTTGATACGAGACATAGTTGCCTCCGTGGTGGCAGACAGCTGTGTTGTGCATGGAGGCTAACTGCCTCTTCCCATGTGAACAGTGTGTTAAAGGAAAGGGGAACATGTCCTCTGGAGGCAGTCGTCTTCTCGGCGAGCCCAGCTTTGCAGGGCTGGCTGCTTCCACGACAAAGCTCGCCCGTCCTTTCTGCCTTGGCTTTGCAGAGGGGAGGGGAGAGGAGTTTTGCATTATCCATCTCAGGGTTTGGCTCTGTCTATGGTCCAGAAGATTGAATTTTACAGGCTGCTTTAAATATAGTACCTGCATGTAGGTTTGGTTTGGGTTTTGTTTCTTTTTTTCTTTTTTTTTTTAAGAGAAAAAGTTCCAGCTGTTTGGGACGTGCACAACGTTTGGATATGTACAAGTGGAAATAAATTTAAACATGCAGCTCCAAAGTAAACAGATATGACTGTGAATATACACAGGGAACAGATCAGTTGAGCTTTACATAGTCATTTTTCAAGTTAAACATGCTTTAATGTAAGCCATAAATTTCATCATATGAATATTTTTATGAGTTGCATTTCATCCATTTATTACTCTGCAGTTCCAGATAGTGACAACGGGTAAATACAGTGCCAGTTCGCCTGCATGTTGAGACACCAGGAGCCTTCTCTCTCCTACACGTTGTTTAAACAAGGGTAACAAATTACTGGTATAATTTCAGACATTTTTCAGTGATATTTTTATTTGACAGTGCAGCTGCCAAGGTTTCTTGTGTAGGTCCAGGTTGTGGATTTCTGTCTTTAGGTTCAAGGTGGAGGTTCTAGTTTTGAGGGTAAATGTGGTCATAATGGCAAATTCTTTACAGCATTTTCACCTATTTTGGGACATATTTTACTTTTACTTAGGATCTTGACTCTCGGTATGTAAATTAAAATAACAATTTCTAAATCTGTAAAACTGTGGTCCTCATGAAGCAATGAAGTACACTAAAAGGAATATACATTAGAATAATTTGCAATAGATTTTAGAGAGACTATTTTGTATATGCCAAGTTCTATGCACCTATATTATTAAAAAAAATATATTCTGATAGCCTAAGAAACCTTTGAGAAACAGAGCTGTGAAAGGGACCTCTGACATAGTCTGCCTCAGATTAAAAAAAAAAAAAATAAAATCCTGATTCCCTATAAAATATTCAGGTGAGAACATGGAATGTACTGGGGAGACTGTGGCCTGGTAAGGCCCGGATTTGTGCTGTCTGTCTTGGGATGCTTAACTGAGGGATCTGAGTTTAGATAACTGCAGGTGTGAATGAAGGAGGTACCCTTCTCCCTCCCTCCCTCCTGAAGAGGGACAGCTAAGCTGATAATTTAGACATACTCATTAAGTGTCTGATGGTGGAGTGGGATAAATGCCACCCATAAACATGGGCAAAAGACAATTCATCATTGTAAAAGTCTTTTTAGAGGCTGGCAGTACATGTTTGACATTATGTATTTAACCAAGTCTGTTCTTTGTAATAGTTAATGTAGAATAAAAACTCTACTCTGATACAGAACCCACCTTTGGAAGATGTCTTACATGCATCAAAGTGCAAGTAAAGTAGAAAAAGCTAATTTACAAGTAACATTATCCACTAAATGGATGCTTTATGCATATGACTAAACATACTGTATATTTAGAAGGTAGAATAGTATTTTTCCTACATATACCTGAGAAGTAACAATCTCTCTTGAACGTTTTACTGCAGAGAAACGGGCATCGTGGCGCCCTCCAAGAGCCAGTGTAACTCCCTAAATCTGCTTTTCCTATTTCAGTCTTATTAGTATTTTCATCACTAACTTATAATTGATCAAGGAAGATAAGTCCTTGGAGCTATGAAATAAAGTGCTGGAAGAAGTCATTGCCTTAGTGAGTGCTGCACCATAGCAACCCTATCTGTGGCATGTACCAGATTTGAATTTTGGTAGGAGAAGGAACTAGCTGTAGTATTAGCAGACCTTAATCTGCAAGTGGTGTAGAGCTTTGAATGTGGAGTGACCTTGTTTGCTAGGCATAGCACCGTGCCTGATAGCTGTAGAGTAGCTTTCTAATACTTTAATTTTCCAAGAGTACTGACATCTCTCACCCTTGTATTGATGATGACAAAATTGCCATGTTTCTGGAGAAGGGATTGTACTGTATCATGTAATCTTTTTCTCTGTCTTCACTCAGAAAGAGATTATATTTGCTTTAAAACATGGTGGTAACAAGAAGCCGATTCTGTAAATTTGAGAATAACACCCTCCCTCTGCCCCAAATAGCCAAACCTTCTTTTTTTGATTGTTAGTAATTTCTTTGTGCAGGGAAATCCACTGTTGCCTTTCAGGGAAATCCACTGTTGCCTTTGGTCATTGCAGCTTCTGATATCTTCTGCTAGTGCTTTACTTAAAGATTTTGTTATACCGATTCAAATAAAAATTATATGCTGAATTGGAAATGCTTTATGGTCCTTACAGTGGATAAAATATGTTAATTTGTGTAAATACTCTTCTGAGTGCAGATGCTTGCACTGAAAGCATGCTTATCTTAAAAGCTGCACATCTTTCATTCTGTCCTTCTTTTATATGTGCAATTTATTTTTTTTTTTAATACATGTCTTAATATTTGAGAAGAGTTTTTAAAGAAGACATTTGAAGCTAAGTGAAAAAAACCCCTGGCTTTTTCATAAATATTCATGGTTTCATAGAAAATCTTGTAACTGAATTGCTATTTTCTTTTGAGGTTTTGTGTGCTCTTCCCCTTTCCCCCTTTTTTTCCCTTTATACTTCATTTCATTGCTATAGATTAGCAAATTAAGAATGCTACATTGGCTGAGCCATTATATGCTTGACATCAAGGCTGGTATGTGAAGTGTTAGTCTGCTCACTTTTGTCACAGTAGTTTTATGTGTCTTAATAACAGGATAACACACAAAAAAATAAATTTAGCAGAGTTAATGCAACAGACTATATACTTTCAAGGTTCAGAGTATAATCTGAGTATTTACTTCATTTGTGTGTCATAGTTATTTAGCTTATAAATAGAAGAATATGCAAGTTGCATTTGCAGTCAACAAACACAATATTGCATTATATGTTAATTATATTATGAAGGAAAATTTAGTGAGAATTTTTTTTTTTTTAGTACTTCTGTTTGAATGCTTCTTATTGAAAAAGATTTACTTCAGAACTCAGCTGTTAATTTCATATTCTGAATCTAATGGTCATTTAATTTAAGCTAGACAGCATACCAGGTTCCCATGCTCAGGTATGAAAATAGACAATTTCTGATTCAGGGGAAGTTGCTTTTGTTTTATCAGATTCAATAGTTTTTCTCATTGAAGAGATGTCATCTTGCTCTTTTTTTAGTAGAACCTTTTTTACTAGGACGAACTTGGTAGAAGTGATGCCAGGTAAAGCAGAAAGAAATGTCTGGTATCAACAGCTGGACAATACCCTGGCAAATACTGACTTGTTAGAAAAGCATAACGGAATATATGCAGGCAAATACACTGATACATTTTCCTTACAACAAAATACAGGCATGTATAATGTTCTAATCATTAAATATTCATTTTTCAGGTTTTCAAGTCTACACCTGTGGTAAATCGATACACTATATTATACATAAAAGATGGACTGTGTAGTGTGATAAGAGTAATGTATTTCACATTTCCTGCTATGAAACCCACAGAGCCTGGTACCAACTGATCATAAATAAATGCCCAGTCAACAGCAATGTCAGTCCCTGTAAGGAGAACATCGGGGTAAATAAATCAAATGTTGTTTAGGACATTTTTCTCAGTAGGAAAGAAATACACAAGTGCTTTCCGGATGTTATTCACTGCTGATTATTCACTGCACACTTTTATTCCATCTCATTCACTGAATTTCAATGTGTTGGACATTTAAAATTCAGTCAAATACTGGGGAGAGAGGGTAAAAATGGCAAAGGACTGGGATTTTCAAATCTCACCAGAGAAGTGAGTATATAAAGCTGAAAACTGGCAGCACAACATAATAGCAAAGACCTGTAGTCCTTTTTCCCTGGTCAATAGCTTAGTCAAAAAGACAGCTTTGCATGTATAACAAAGATATCGTTTAATAATGTATTTCCCCTTTAGAGATTTACCATTCTTCTCCTGCCTTTTTTAGCATTTTTCACCATGTGCAATTTGCATTCATATTACATATTCCTGTTTGAGTAACACGGATGCGTCCTGTCATTTTTACAGCTTAAACTCATCAATGGCTTTCTTTGGGGCAGAGGGGGAATGGCTTTTAAAATCCCAAACTCTTCTGTTACTGCTCACTCTAGAATGCAGTGGATTGGAAAATTATGATGCAGAAAGCTGTGGTTTAGTTTCTTGCCATACTTTATGTTTCTAACACTTTTTCTAGTAAAGCTAATTATAGGGTCCTCAAATAGAGGTTTCAAATTCAGATAGTTTCTTGGCCTTCCAGTTCCTTGTTTTGAGTATGGCCTTGGGAATGGAAAATCCAGTGATCTGTCCCTGGTCACATCTAAGACTCCAATAGAATGGGAAGGCTTGAAGAACTGAATGTGGGGAAAGGTGAATATACAAATATAGTGTGTGTGTGTGTGTAGTGCAAAAAAAAAAAGTTTGTATATTATATACACTGACCTGAAATAAAAATTGATAGAAATCATCCCTAGAAGCAAATCATTTTCAAAATGTTAAGCACAAGCTTTGCATCCTCTGGGCTCATGCAGCCTGTATCCACTGGCATAACATTTAATGATTAAATTAGGAATGAATCAGGGATTCGGATTTCTTCCTCTGTTGCAGATGAGCCACAGTGGAGCACAGGGTTATTGTGGTCAAGTCTGAAGTCTGGGCATACATGTGTGTATTTTCTTACTATTTCAACTCATCAGGATTCTTGTTTATTGCCTAGGGGTTTAAGATTTCTGCCCATTCCCTTTTCTGTTAGCGTGGTTGAAGCTAGCAGGGAGCCAAGGAGACAAGGAGCTTCCAAGATGAGTTGCATATGTAAAAAGTCGCACCAGTGATGGCCCTGTCATAAACTCTTCCTATCTTTCAACTAATAGACCAAATTATATGATCAATATATATAAAGAAATTGCCTCCTACTTCTTTCAAGTGCTGTTGGGTAGAAAAGGTCCACTAACATTTATGTGAAACACTTCAGGTAGAATTGCTCTGGCTGTTTGCGCTCTGCTGCAGTGCTACCAAGAGAAGTTGTTGAAATAGCTTTGGGAATTCTACACATTGTTCTCCTGGCTGTTTCAATTGTAGTTTCTGACTTGCTGAAACGCATGGCTGTGCCACAGCAGAGTGGAGGCTCCTCTTTCTAGTTATTTTGGTTGTGTGCAGTATGCATCCATGAAACAAAGGTAATAAAGATTATGTGATCTAGCTCACTGTGAAAACCAGACCCATGACCTTTTATAACGTTGAAAACTGCAAGCCTCTGGAAGCTCCCAGGGTGAATTATAATACAAATTTAACCTCCATCTTCTTTCTGTTTGTTTGGATTCACAGTTTCCTTTTCGTTGGAAGCATATGTTACATCACCTTTACTCGAGTTTAGAGCAGGAAAGAAGCATTTCCCCAAAGTCAGCAGATCTTTGCCATGGAGCAGATGTAGGTTATGACCTCCCATATCCTGTTGTGATCAGTACACATGCTGCTGCTGTAGCACAATATTTTCTGGATGCTAGAGTAAAATAATAATAATAATATCAACTTCCAGTACAAGGTTTGAATACTACAGTGACGCTTCGGTTGATAACACAGTTAATCTAGTTAATCTCTGTCTTTCAGCTGTAATGATAGTATAGGTTAATGTAATATTACAAAGATGAGTAAAATGATTAGTTGTACTTTGTTTAAATAAAAGTTAATAGCTAAATGTGGATAAGCATAAGTTGGACATAGCCAGAGTGCCAGGAGAGGTGAAATGACTCGCGTAGCAATATTCTGGATGTGTATAGAAGGAATTGTAGCAGATATGTGGAAGCTCAAGATTAGGAGGATCCTTTAATCTTAATAAAAAAGACTTAGGACATGAATGGGAAACTTAAAAATGAAAAGGGTTGAAGAGATAGCTATTGCAAAGTCTACAATGGGTAAATAAAGAAAAAAGTGATTATTGGGAAGGAAAAAAGTACTGAAGAACAAGAAAGTACGAACTTCAGTTGATAGTGGAGCAGTGGTAACGTCACCGAGAGTTGGAACCAGAAGGGATTCAAGACGAAAGAGGAACAACTGAATTTTTTCCTGCTTGTGTATTTGAGGTACTGGTTGCCTATCCAGAATATGATTACTGGAAATATGTAAAGTGGCAAGGAGATGAAGGGGAAAGTGATATAAAATGGCCTGAGAAAAAATTAGTTCTAGTTTATTTTGCTTTAATACAGTACATGTAGAATTAATAAATGAAAAGGAAATCATGATGTAAAATGAAAGAGCAAGGCAGACATAAGTTAACACATTTAAAGGACTTGATCCAGTTGGTTTAATGTGTTTAAGAGCTTAGTGTATATCCTGATGTGTCTCAGATGAAACATTCATTGATGTGCACTAAAAGAAAATAGATGAAAGACTCATATTTTCAAGGCAGGTAGTATTTTTTTAGCTGTGAAATCTGACTGCCAGTGCACAAAGATTTTCCTGTTAAGTGAAAACAGACCAAGGGAAAACGGAGATAAAATCTCTTCCATCAAACTCTATTGTATCAAAGGATATAAGGCAAGTCTTCCTCTCACATTTGTTTAGTGAATGTCAGTGTTTGAATCTTAGAGGAGACCTTAGTCCACAAAATGTCGTCATTTTACTTTTGCCAATACTTTACTGTAGTTTTCAAGAGAGAACTGGAGTGGAAGTAAGAATGGCCTTGCAAGTAAATACCTCACACTGTTGTAACCAGCCACAGAATGGAATTTGGGACTGTGTTACACCTTGGCAATAAACCGCCAGCTCTTCAGAGCGCTTTAATATCCCCCCAAAACTTGCCATTGCCATCACACACTTTAACTCCTTTATGCCATGACTTGTGCTTTTGTGCCGTAGGACACGTTGACAATGGACCAGCTGTCAAGTGCTGGCTCTCTGCTACTGGTCTTTGAATTAGAAATGTAATTGGAAACAATGACAGACTACACAGTTCTGACTTTTACGCCTCGTTTATTAACATTAACAGAGTAAATGCTGTAAGCATTAAGGAATTCTATATTTAATAATATCATACTGTATGCATGCCTGCTTTAAACATTTTAGACTACTAAAAATCAGTCTTGATTTTAGATCATAAAGGATTGTAGACTTCTTAGTGATAGAAAATTGATTGCAATTAATATGGAAATATTTGGATATATTGCATGCACAGGTTTTTTAATGTTTTAGACAGAGAAAGAGGAACTAGGATATTTACTTCAAAAGTATCTTAAGTTACTAAGGTGCTGAATTTTTTTAGTCAGTAGTGACTTCTTTACCCAGAGTCTCCACCCAGATATCTTAGTATCTAGGTTAGATAGGAGGTGACACAACAGAGAATAAGAAAACATTAGGCCTGGGAAAGGGAGAGGACATTTACATAAAGTAAATGAAGCTCTTTGATTGCAGTTGGTTACACAAGATAATGGGTTAGTGTGGTCATTTCTTTGGGGAAGGATTTTATTTTTTGTTTATGAATAGATTTAAAGAGCAGAAGACTAATGCTATGGCTCAAACTGCTCAAACTGAAAGAGAGGATTTGGCCTAATACAGTTTGATAGAAGCATCTACTAAAATGATTCAGAAGGCTTTTTGTGAATTCCTTTGATCATGTAGTTTTCAAAATATAATCAACCTGCTCTTTGGTTCTAAAGTAGGGCATTATCAAAGAACATGTGCTGCATAACATCTTTCTTCCCTGTAGTCAACCAACTGCGTCACTTACTCTTCACTTAGAAAGATGCAATAGGGGCTGGTATAGTTTGTCTCAGTTTTTCTTGTTTGTTTATTACACTCTTAATGTGTTGCATTAATGCAAAAGGAGACACCCCCCGCACTTGGGGGACTGTTATACCACTGTGTCTGGGGAGGACGTTCCAGTACTGAGAGCAATGCAATACCACCTACATGGAAAATTAACGTTCGTGTTTTCAGTACGCTGAGATCTTGGGTTTAGCTGCCTTTTGCATATTTTGTTGTGTTTCTTTGTGTTTACAGCTCTATTCTCTCCATAGACTTGTTTTCTATGTGCTTCTGCACAGCCTAGTGTTCTGTAGACCTAAGCATGTCTTTGTGACACAGCTTTCTTTGCCTTGCTGTCCCTTGGGTTGCTTCCAGCCTCTTGAGAAAAGAAATGTTTACGCTCCTTATCACAGATAGCAGTGAACTATTGCTTAAGCAAGTAGGTTGACTGCTGCTTGTATGTTGTGCAGTTGGAAATTATAGCCATCTGCAGTAATGACCTCTGTGTCTTGGGTCTTTAATTCATGCATTAAGTAGAAAGCTTTTCTGTGCTTGCTTCAGTTTTGTGATCTTACCACATGAAAGGGATTCTTTGCACTCATGAGATCCTGTGGGCATTGATCCATAGTCTTTATCTGTGCACATGGTTGCTCTGAGAGAATACAAGAGTTGGAAAGCTTGTCCTTTAGTACGATCCAGACTAACAGGTATGTTTGTGTTCTTAGTGGATGTGTTTGTCTGATTGCCTGGGTGAGGTAGTAGGTTTGTAGATAGAGTCTGTGTCCAACATTCAAGCATGTTTGCCAGAGACAGCTGATCCTGCCTGCTTCCAAAGTAAACTGATTGCTTTTCTTTTCTCTTCAGCAACTAGGAATTTGGGCTTTCTGAAACAGTACATTGGGCTCAGCTTTGGAAACAATCCAATACAGGTTCATAATTTCTTAGAGCTAGTATGCGGATGGTAGCTCAGATATGGGTGATTTAGGGCATGTAACAGATATTTTGATTAGGAAATTGAGGACCACTATGATGGGAATATGCTAGCAAATGTCAGGAACCACAAAGAAGCATTTATTTATGCTAAACTACTATTCCATTTATCACTTAACAAATAAAAATCGAGCATTAATCAAACACATTAGTCAAGCCTTAACTGTATAGTACCATACATCTGATGTTGTACTGTTGACTCTGCTGGCTGCAAACCATGACAGCTCTTCGTCTCTGAGATTGAGCTGGCCCAACCTGAGAGCTCTTCGACCAGGAAAGCCAGCTGGCATCACCTTTCTTTCCCAGCCTCCACTGTGCATCTGCTGGTGTTTACACACGCTTTTTCCACCCATCAGGACTAGTTTTGTCCAAAGGATTATGTCCTCTTTTCATAGGTCAGAACTAGTCTGTTCAGCATGTCCAGAGGATTCTTGCCTTCTGAGTGCTGCTCCATTCTGGCCTCTTCAGATGTACATTACCTATTTTCAGACTGGGTCATAGTCATCACGTTTCTTCTGGGTGTGGCAGACTGCGTATGACTTATGACTGGGTATGATTATCTTAATCTTACTACTTTTTCTTTCAACTCTACCAAGCACAGATACTACAAAATATTTTAGTTCCTACCCTATGACATGCCCTCTTGTGGTATTTTTGGGGTAGAGGGCAAATGAGATGTGTTCCACAAGTAGGCCTTATGCTGCAGTTGAATGAGCATAGCCCTGAAATTATATGCACCTCATGTCACCTACATCAGATAGCGTTACAAAGGAGTTTAACTGCAGTGTCAGATCTTTTCTAATTGAACGGATATTACTTGAGACTATTTTCCTTGTAGACTACCCACACATTTTCTTTGAGATCCAATCATGAGATCCTTTACTGAGGAGACACCTGTTGAGTAGCTGAGCAGATGCCTCTGTAATCTATTTGGCTGTCTAAAGTCATCAAAGGTGCGAACTTATATCAAAAAGACATTTTGCCTGTGTTAATTTTATAATTGTATGTCTTCCAAGATTAAAACATAACGAAGAATCTTCTATATGGTCAAGACAGCAAAACTATGCCAACCTCGAGTTACTCAGACTACCAAGCATGTTCAGTAAAAGGCATGATGTGGATTTTTTGGAAAAGCGTGCATATATGCTTATGCAAAAGGATAAAAAGAATAAAAAGAATTTTAGGAAGGCTCTCCGATGGGTGATATCTTGACTTAACTTGGTTGATAAGGCCCCCTCTGTTTTGCCACCTCCAAAGTAGTTGGTGCAAATGTACAGCATGTTGGACTTATGTCTGAACGTGGCTTGTGGTCAAGGAATGGAGCTCAACAGGTCCCAGCTGTGTCTCTGAAAGAAAAGGTAACTCTGTACCACCAGTCTTTGACTGAAAAAAATACAACTCAAGTTTTATCTAAGCTGTGGGGTAATGCTGTCATTTCTACTGTCTTGCTTCTCTGAAATGGAAAAAAAAATGAAAAGCAATGTTTTATCATATTTGGCAGATATGGCCACATTCTGCCATAATGGGGCAGAAACATTGTTTATGTAATCACATAGTGCAACTCCTTGTTTAAAGGAGTAGATGCTAGATATTTGTCAGCATAGTGACTTGAGTATGTTATAGTCAAGATCTTCCCTTGAGTGGACTTCTCCCATCTCTGGGGCTATAGCACAAGTAGAAGTCTAGAGCAAGAACATTGAGATTCAGAATATGTTATTGCAATCTTAACTGTAAAGCACAGACAAAAGTTTTCTTCCCTTCATCTCCCACCTTTAGGATAAAATATGAGAGTATTTCTTAAGCAGCGAAGAAGTGTGCCCAATTACACCATCCTGACTTGTTAGTCACTAAGTCTTGTGAAATGTTGCAGGACTTCAGAAAAGATTTGCTATCATCATCTGCTTAAAGAACCCTCTCTATTAAAACATAAGTCTTATTGGTAATTATTAAATGTTTCAAAGTGGAATGATTGAGTGAATCAGAAATTGCCATTTTTCCCAGCAGAGTCCTTTAAGCATTTCCAAAAGGGAGTGTATCTTCCATGAATTGGATGCACTGCCATGAATTTGATTGTTCACTAATCAGCTCTGTATTTGAATATAAATTTCAGAAAACTTACCCCACATAATGGTTTTCAAAGGGTCTCTGCTGCACTGATGCTGTGATACCCTAAGATATGAAGGCAGTATGTATTATTCAGTAAATATTTCCTTTGCGTTATAAAGAAATCTAACCTGCTCAGCATTTGCATGTCATTACCCTGATCACAGATGTTTATGAGCAGTGCTGCTGTCTCAGCTCTGGGAACAAACAGGTTTGGGCACGCATGTGAATGACATGGTTTGTTCCTGTCTGTTTTGCAAGCCAGAATTGTGGAAGTATCTCCCATTCTTGGCTTGACTGTTTTTCTCTATAGAAAGCCTTATTTTCCCAGGCAGATTGTTGAAATGTGCTAATGAGCCTCCAAAGAATATAAAATATGTGCTCCCATGTTTGCACATTTTCTGGTTCAAAAGCTACTTCTGGTGGCAGACCCAGGTATAACAATATGAAGCAAGACAAGATCCTTTGCTATGCTGTTTGCATGTCTGCACCCAGAATCCACATCTAATTTGCTCTCATCTTAGAAGAGTAGTGTTGGCTGAGAGCTGGATATGAAAATAAAGATTTGGGCTGATGTACTTTTTTGATATACACTCATTTTTCCTTCCATAGTAAACCAATGCTAATAGCTTCTTCCAAAGTAGAACATAATAAACTAGAAAGCAAATGTATATACATAGCATGTTCTCATTAATAATCTTCTTTTCATAATAAGGTAGCTTTACTTGACAAAGTTAGTCTAAGCCATAGCAGCTGCAGTTGGGACCCTATATACATTCATTGCATTTTGCTGCGTATTGACTTCCTTGCACAAAGTGAGTTCTCTTGAGGAAGTGCTTCTTTGGAGGCTCACAGATGTCCTCTATAATTTTTGTTTCAGGAAAAAAAGCCTAGTTCCTCAGATACAACTCTTCTTTCCCATGCCACAGACATTATCTCCAGCATAAATGGACACCTGCCAAATTATCTGTTATCCTTATGATCAGAGCAGCCTATGTCTCTTAACTTTGTGCCTCAATAATGTGTGACTTGCATGATTGCATATCATCAGCTGGCTCACTGTCCCAGCTTCTTGACTTTTCTGGGTCTCTGATACCTGAGGGAATGTGAAGGAGGGGAGAAGGTGTGGCTATTCCCACCACAATGCCTTGAGTCCTGTCAGGCCCTGGCTGGATAGTATAAGGTATTCAAATTGAATTTTGAAAGGAAGGCGGTGACTTTTTTTTCATATGTCTACAATCCTAACTTAATCACAAAATAAACACTATACATGCTTTCCTCTAGGACACTCTTGGCTATACATAGCCAAGTAAATGTTGTGTATACTTGGCTTTGTAAAGCTGGGGACTTTGTCTTCGGGACATTTTGCCAAATTCCTGAATGGAAAATAGCTAGGTGATGGTAATGACCATATCCCATGTCAACTCAGCTCAATTCTTTAGCATTATTACTCCATTTTTGAAAAGAAAATTTCCGATGGAAAATTTCTTAATTTTTGATTATGATATTTTCCAGAAATGCTTTGCCCAGCTCAGTTCAAAAAACAAATGTTCAATAAAATCAAAGACACAGTGGGTGTTTGTACTTCTGTGGTTTCACAAGAAAACTTGATGACTTCACTTTTTGTTGTTTTTGTAGATCTACAGTGCTTTATTTTTACAATGTACCTGTGATTTAGGGCCTTTTCTCTGCTTTGGTAGAAAACAAAATTCACAACTTCAGTAGATTGGCAATGTGGTTCTTATTTTGTCACCTATTTGAAAGTGTGAAATCATTTTGGCAGAAAAAAAAAATGCTTAAATATTTCTTACAAAGAAGCATTAAGCTTTGTATGTAGATTTTTATGAGTATTTGGTATTAACCAAATCGGTACCATGTGGTCCTTTAAAAACAAGGTCTCTTTTTCCCTCCACCCCCCACTGATCAAGATGAATTTACCTACATTTGCTGACTTGGAATGTTGTACAAATTGTCATTTATAAATACTGTTTATACAACCCTTTCCTTAATTGGACATAAAGCAGCAAGTGCTCGATAGTTGTGCTTGTCACTAGATCTCTTCTCTCTGGTGACCAACGATAGGACCAGGGGAAGTGGCAGGAAGATGTGGCAGGGGAGGGTGAGGTTGGCCATGAGGAAAAGGTTCTTGAGGCAGAGGGTGGTGGAGCACTGGAACAGGCTCCCCAGGGAGGTGCTCATGGCACCAAGCCTGACAAGATTCCAGAAGCATTTGGCCAACATGTGCCCTCAGACACATGGTCTGAACCTTGGGCTTGTCCTGTGCAGGGACAGGAGTTGGACTGGATGATCCTTGTGGGTCCCCTCCAGCTCACAATATTCTATGATTCTATGAACTCAGTTCATTGGAGCATCTGTACACTGGCACAAGGCAATAACTCACTCAGACAAAATTCAAGAGGTATGAACTTCAGTTGTTACTATCAGGGCTTTTATCTTCATCTTTCCATTTCCGCGGTGGCTCTTTGTGTTCTTTGAACTGAGTTGGCTACAAAAGGGGTCAGATCACAACCTCATGTGAATCACACTTGCTCCTTGAAATGAGTTGGAAAGCTGGACTTACCTGTTCACCATCTGCTTCTTAGCTCATTGCATGTGGAAGAGTACTTCTGCTAAACGCATTCTGTAGGATTTTTTGTTTGATTTCTTCAAGTCTCTTGATATATTATTAAATACTGATCTCAAAACAAACCTTAGACAACAAAGGAAAGTGAATTGATTTTAAACATCGACACAGAACGCATTCTTTGTTAACAATTTTAACTGTGTAGGAAGGATTTTTGGAGGGTTCTAATTTTACCTCTCCGAATATACTTCAGAAATTGAGAGAAAGAAAAATTTCCTTTCAGGAGTTGAGTGCTGTCTGTAGTGTAAATCTGATGTATTAGTATCTTGTGAATAAAACAGAGTGAGTGTCTGGTGAAAAAAACTGCTCTAATCAAAGATAGACATACCACATGTGTGAATAACTCGATCAGAGGTCCAATATAAACCCTGTCTAAACGGTACAGTGAGCCATTAATATGTAAATAAAAAAAGAATTTTTTTCAGATATTACTATCATTCCAAATTTCAGATTAAAGCAGTTTAAATTAATATGGCATATACAGTTAAGAGTATCTTCCAACTATCCATAACTTTCAGAGATGTTAATTCATTATGATTTTGTCTCTACATGCAATGACATTATTAAGTCTCTCTCCAACACTTAGAGCATTAGGATATATGTAGCCTACAGTCAAAGTGCAGTAGCTTGAAAAAGAAGTGTGATGTTTATTAGGTCTAATTGTGCATAATTTTTAAAAGCTGTTTGACATCTAAGAAGAGATAAATGGTTTCACACTTTTAGCGTTCAAACACGGCACACTCTCTTCATACCAATTATGCCGCTGTATCCTATGATGTGACCTTCTCTTTAGTTTTCAGGCTTCTCCTTTTTATTAATTTCCATCCTAGAAATTAAGTAGATACTCTGCTTAAAGATTTTGCAAAGCATTGGATTTTTCTGCATTTGTACTATTTTACTATGTGTTAAGTAATGTACAGGTGTTTTTGCAATTCATGTGCCTTAACATCCTCCTTGAACCTAAAATACAAATTACATTCACATCTATACAGAGTAATACTTGTGGAGGAAAATTTCAAATCACTATGAATTTTTCAAAGCATGTATATAGTTGAGGTTCACCTATTATTCATTGTACAAATTATACTTATGCACTAGATCATTAAGTGTTGTTTTTATTGCAGAAAAGCATGGAATTTCCTTCTCTATTGTAAGGAATCAGCATTTATTTGCCTTCTCATGCAAGTAGGATTTTTCTTCATAAGATTTTCATATCTGATCCAATAATTTTTATTTTAATATCTTCATAATAATGTTGCTGTTTAGATTTGTATCTCTTCTAAATAGGATAAAGAGTAAGGATATGATTGTAACATGTTTTGCATATGCAATGAAGACTTTAAGGAAGGAAGAAAAAATGGTAGTTTAAAAAAAAAAAAAAAACAACGATGTGGTAATGCAAAATTTTGTAGTGAAATTTAGGGGACGTGTTCAGTTGTTGAATCTGGGTATTAAGCCTGTGAGGTTTACTTGTCTTAGTCCCTCAAATAAATATTTTTATTATCTCTCACAGCGAGTGACTTAAGAAATACTCATGAACTCTCACATTTTGGTGTAACAAACTCCACTGGTCTTTTGGGAGTAGTGATTTTCTGAATGGTGTTTTCTCAGTTGTGTTTTTCACCCATTGCTTTCCCTGTTGGGTGGGCAGGTGAAACTGAACTAAGGAAGCAAAAGTGACTGAACACTGTTAGTGGCTACGGTTTGCATCAGGGTGGGATTTTTTAGGAAACAGATGGCTGGCTGCCATCAATGGAAGAAAAGCCATTCATCTGAGGACTTAAAGAGCACCCCTCAAGTGTGATTGCATCTGAGGGTAAATGAGGGGCAGATCTCTCCTGTACAATGGGTGCAAAATGTCAAACATCCAGTGAATGAGAACCAGAGATGCAGATAATGTATGTTGGGTAGGTAGAGAAACCTGGATGAAGTCCTTGGTATGTGTGTATTTAAAATAAGAAGGCAGTCTGAAGAAAGGAGAGGGAAAGATGGACAACTAAAGGCAGGAATGAAGAGGTAGTATATACTTAATTAAAAATTCAGCTTCAGTGGTAGAGCTCAGATAGAAACCTAGGGAAGTGATGGATGAAAGGAGACTACATGAACATTAAGGACATACCTCTCTGTGTTATCCACTGAAGTATTTGAACTAAAGGCAGGGGAAGAAACTAATTGGAAGATGTCACATTTTCAATGAAGCATGGGAAGAGGAAATCATGTAAGAGAAAGGATGCAGCAATAGATGCAGAAATACCAAAAAGAAAATCATCACTACAGTACTAATATTGATGAAAATGGCAGGTTAGGTAGTGAAGCCCATGGAAGAATATAACATTCTACTAGTGAACAGAAAACCTTCTTTTCCTGCTTTAAATGAGTCCAGCAATTTTCCTTAGAAGATGACTCTTCGAAATGGAAAATAATGAAAATGTTACAGTGCATTCAGAGAGCAGCATAAAATACTTAATTGTGGAGTTCATTAAAAAAAATGCCATCAGTTTGGGTACATAATGGTATGGTAGTGGCTGAGAGGAATCATGTAGGGTTAGAAGGAGGAGGGGAGGGACAAGGTGGGAGTGGATCAAGAGGGGAAGGAAGAGATAGCAAGGCTTTTTTCATGGAAAATCCCCAAATTTCTTAGAGCTACCTGCCGTCTTAGATTTGTCAGTCATGACATAGAGTGTCTTCAGCAAACACTAGATGGAAACCTTAACTGTTTTTGAAGTATAAAAACATAGAAGCATGAATCTGTCATATTGTAGCATCAATTGTACTGCAATAAATACCAATTTCCCACAGAGGCTGAAGAAACATTTAGTGAAATATAGCACCACTGAACCAAAAAGCAGACCCAGCAGATGAGCACAGTGGACAGCATAACTTGCATACCTCAACATGTGATCTCAAAAGTACAAGTTAAAAATTGCTTACTTCTGAATTGGAGAAAAACTTGAAATCCTCTATCTTCACTTTGAAGACCTAATGCAGAAAGGATGTCCCCTTCTTATGTCTCTGAAGGATAGAAATCTTTTGCTCCTCATGACAGAAATGTCAGCTTTGTAATAATAAACCACTAACAAATGAATGGGACTTGCCATGGATTCCAGGGGACCATGAGAAGTATTGTCTGCATAGTATTTGCTGAAGCAGATATTAAGTGATCCATTTCTACTGCTGTTTTCCAGGTGATGTTTTAATGCTAGCCTGTGACAGCTGCATACTAAATAAAATAAAATAAAATAAAATAAAATAAAATAAAATAAAATAAAATAAAATAAAATAAAATAAAACCAGCCTTAGTAATGAATGAAAAAAATATTAGACCATGCAAGTATCAAGAACATCTTGGTTACCATGAAGACTAAATAAAGTTGCACTAATGGGAGTTCAGAAAATATAAAAAGAATGTTCTTACAGGGTAGCTTCTGGACTAAAGCACAATATTTAATAATGCCTTTTCCAAACATAAAAACTTAATGAGAAGAACTTTTATGAAAGTCTAGAAGAGGCTGCTTTAGTAACCTGTGTGTTTTCACACCCCATTCTCTTGTTAGAGGAATGGCTTTCAGTTACTTTCGTATCACAGAAATGCCATATTAAATATAAATATCAAATATTTTCCTATTAAAGAAGTGTAGTTGCCAAGAGGCAACTAGAAAAGGAATGGGAAAGACCTTCAATAGCTGTTTGATATTCATATATGCAGTGCTGAAAAGCCATATAGAAAGTCTAGGAAGAAATTATTTAGAGTCCCATAAAAATAAGTAAGATTTGTTATTACAAGAAAATTGCTCTTATGTAATACTCATTCCACACTCCATTTGATACAATTTCAATACTGTTCTATCTTAGTTTCATTATTTCATGGTTAAGAAGATTCTCAGGCTAAGCCCAGGAAAAGTTGGGTGTGTCTGTGCTTTTTCACAGGATCAGTAGACTTGAACTTAACAAATTCTCAGGCCATCATGGAAAATGACTGTTACCAATTTTATTTTTTTTTGCCTCTAGCAGTTAGAGAAGCATCTAACTGTCTTGGCATCAGATAGTTTTGCTGTAATAGATAGTATGTTTTATTAAACCAACTAGCTTCTGGCCTGGAACAAGGCAGAATAGAGCTACATTTTTCCAACTTCATGCACCAAACCTGTCAATGGGACAGGGCCAGTTCCTATCTCTGAATGATTAGCTTTAAAGGTCCCTTCCAACACAAACTATTCTATGATTCAGTGTCTCAGCTGGGAATAATCAGCAGAATGAAAAGTGTCTGTGCCATCGCTCCTGAAGCCAACAAGATTGATTCAGCAGTCAAGATTGTGGAGCAGGATGGCTCCAGCAGAAATTTCTGCTGTAGGAAAAGGTGAGGTAGCCTTTGCAGGGGACCTGGCTGGGAAGGATTCTAGGATAAGCAAATTGAAACTGAAGTTATCCCTGAATCCTTTCTTTTGTTACTCCATTGTTGAATTTTGGCTTTGTTTGTTTGTTTGTTTTAGTCTGGGGTGGTTTTTTTTACCATAATAGATTTTTCCAATTTCGTAGTCAATTAGTACTACCCCTTCTCTGATGTTTGTTCAAGAATAGCACATGTGCTGTGGCTGTGGCAGCAAGAACGGGATTTTTTTTTTCCCCCTGAGGATCTCTGTTAGCCTTCTATGCATTGTCCAAAGATTATTTTTATTCTCGTCTTTGTAGATTCATTTGCTTATAATACTCTATACATCAGGAATTTTTAATTTCATCTAAAACTAATTTCAAGCACTGAAACCAGGAGATACTCTATTTCCCAACAGTATGGCAGGAGGGATTAAAAGGAAAACAAACCAGTACGTTGCTGTGGGACCAAGGTGCTCTTACCTAACTAATCAGTATTCAACCATTAATTCTATTCGTTGCCAGAAAACAAATTCTCTTTCTTCAAGGTTGCAGTTAAAAGGTATTTGTGTATCCACGCTTATGGGCATTATCATGACTTGAGAGTTGAATTAATCTTTATGTGGAGTTCTATTTCTCTTGTTTCCTGATTTGTATTTGCGTAACTTATGGCAAGGGTGCACTGACAATGCACTTCACCTGATGCCTTCCTTTTGCTTGTGGCAGAGCAGTGACCAGCAGTACCTGAAAACAATAACAATATTTCAGGAGTCTGATAGGTCTTCATTGTTTTATACATTATATAGACTCTTCCTTCCAAAAGAGATTTTTATCATTGGTACTTGGCACTTCTGATAGGTTGTCAGTGGGGCAAAAAAAAGAGTTCAACATGGACATGATAAATGAATTTGAAAGTGCATGATATTGCCTTAGAAGGTTTAGAAGCAGCATTGGCTGGGTAGATTACACTGTGGATACCGGTATTTTACATGTTATAGTAATAAATGCAGATGCTCCATCTTTATCTCTATTACACACACTGACATCTACCATAAGCATTATATTTGCTTGCTGAAAAAAGCTTTTTGCAGCACCCTTAATGGTGCACAGCTCCATTCTGAAATGAGTCTTTTTCCACATTAGCCCCATCTATTAATGACTCTGGCAGAACTTTTTTCGCGTCTACCAATTCAGGAATTTAACGTGTTCACCTGCAGCATATTTTAATTCAGATCACTGCAGGAAAATTGAAGCTTAACATTTGCAAATAGACTCTTTTTCATTGAATATGATGGATGTGGTTATAGATTCTCAGTACACTGAATACGTTGCAGGTAAAAGCAAGTATTCTGTCTTGCACTGAACGTGATGAATGTGGGACTTGACTGGCTGGGTATTGAAAACACACGTTGCTTGAATGGACAGGTATACCACATCCACACTTCTGATCTCTGCTGCGTACCTGTCCACACTAGTCATTTTCTTTGGTGCCTGCTGTGTACCAGATTGCAAGTCTAGTAGAGGGGGAATTCAGTCGGAATCTAAAACCTAGGGTTTCTGGGCCACTAATGGAGATAACACGGGCAATATCAAGGAGCAGCTGTTACCTATGGTCGTATATTTTAAACCAAAAAAAAGCAGGGGAAACTTCACCCTTTCATTTGTTTGTTAGCCTTTGCTGTAAGAAATAGAGGATGTTTGTTGGCATTCAGAATTCATTTTCTTGAAGGGACTGATGGTTGGCAGCCACATTGCAGCGATGCAGGACACCTGCTCTGTTTTTCCTGCTTTGCCACTGGCTTTATTGAAGGTGAATGGACCATTATTGATTGCTCGTGGTCCAGGAGCTGCTTCAAGTTTCTTACAATTCAACAGTCTGGAACTGAGCAATTTTCTTTGGAAAATACTAGCATGATGTCTCTCACAGTGAGAGAAGACTTGGTAACATGAAGCTGAGTGATCTGGTGGACTGAACAAAGGGCTACTTTTGTCTCTGACGTGAGCTTCTTTTTGTAGGATTTTCAGAGTCACACAAGCCAGGCCTTTCACACCATACAGCCAGAGTCTAGAGAAGCTGAGAAACAATGAAAGCGTAGCAACTCTGAGAAAAGCACGCCAGTTTTAATTTAGGAGAGTAAATAGAGATTATGGGGTTATTTGGGAATAGAAGACTGATCTAGAATCAACATCCATAGCTTCTGAGAAGGGGTTTTAATTACCACTAAAATCCAGGATGGAGCAGAAAGAGTAGTACTAAAAGGATGTGTAAGCAGGGAATGGCAGGCTTGGAGGAGCTATTCAATTTGTCAAGAATTATACTATATATTCTTCTCCCCACCCATCCTGAGGGCTCTCACACTGTCCCTTTGGATGCTCTTGCTAGTGAGGTGTCATGGCCCTTTAAAGGTAAAAATGGCCCACACAGAAGACGAGCATTAGCATGGAGTTTGAAGGAGAAAAAGGTAAAAGATAATCGATTCAGAAGTGAAAAGGGGCTTGCAGAAGCTTAGCTGCTCCAAAACAGAATCTCAATTTTATTACATGGAGTAGATTGCAATTCTCAGTGACACACCTCTGCTTCTTTCCTGACTTGAGTTTCTGCAGTCATTTCTGAGAGAATACTGAAAAAATAACTTGTAAGGCCTTTAAGGGGTGATGAGGGACTGTTGGGATTTATAATGTTGATTCATAGAGTATGAACTGTCAAATTTGAAAGTCAGTTTTCAAAAAAAATACCAGGAAGATCCCTCTGATATACAGAATGTGAATGCACGTGAACTGCTTGAAATGTTTGTAATAATAATAATAACAATAGTGTAAAGCTTAGTGCAGTGGGCAGTGTAGTCCTGGGTTTTAAGGTGACAGCATTTTTCAAGTTGTTCTTGACAAAGCATGGGATCATGCATCTCCACAGCACATAGTACTGAGTAAACACATTTCATGACATATCAGTTGTCCTAACTAGCCTGCTACCTTTTAATTCTTCCCTCTGCAATTAAAGCGAAGGCCTCCCACGTGCCTGGTTTTCAGTGCCTCACCACTTTTCATACCACTTTTTGAAACAACTGTTTGGGTTTTCAGAGTGTCCCTTCATTCTAGGAACAGAACGTGCTTTCTGAACAGCACAATTCTGAATTTAAATTCTCATTTTAGGAACAGAACGTGCTTTCTGAATAACACAATTCTGAATTTAAATTCGTACCCCAGTGAAATGGGCTGGCAACATTAGCAGGTGTTTTGCAGAGGGAACTGCAAAGGACTAAGTAGGGAACATGCCAGGCAAGTGCATAGGGATAAGAAGTGCCAAGAAATATTTGTTTCTGTACTCTTCAAATTTCTGTAAGCTCGTGTTCGTAGTCTAATTTGTATTGTGTGTGTGTGCGAAAGGATAAAGTTCTGCTGAGCTTTCCTTAATTATTTATCCCATAATTTTTCGATGCGTAACCTCTGAAGCCTAAACAATGAGATAACCTAAGAGTGTTTTCTTATCGATTCCTTCACTAGAAGTCAGATGGTGTAGTAGGTATCATACTTGGGGCATTCAACATAAACTTCAGAGCTGCAGTTTTAACAGGTCGTACTAAGCTAGAAGGAGACTTTGGGGCATGAAAAGACTCCAGACTTTCTGTGATGGGCTGAAACAGGTATGTAAGTATGTTTAACTTAATGTAAACATTGTGACTAAATTAAATGTCTGTAACTCCTGGGGGGGAAAAGAAAAACAAAGAAACCCCAAAACTACAAACTCCTCCCCCCTCACCCTTTCTCCCACCTTCAGCTTTCTCTAGGTACAGAGCAGACAAACATATTCAGGAAAGATAATTTCTCTTTAAAATGTAGCATGTATTCTTGCTGTGAGAAATTAGTTAGTTTGTTGTTGTTTATTTTCCTTCTACAAACAAAATAATATAAACAGGAGTATTTTTGCTTTTCAAAACCAATCACTAAAAATTATTTTGCATACAGCATATATTTGTTTACAATGTACAGTACTACATTGCCATATACAATGGCAAATACAGTGGCTTAGTCTGTGTGTATAAGGAGCACATGCTATTGATAGTAACTATGAAGCAGAAAGAGATTGGGGAACTGTATTCGGTAGAAGTACTTCAGTAGAACTGTTTAAAGATTATACAATTAAATTTTTGTAAATCTCATTATGTTTTCTGAGATACTTTAAATTTCCAGTGTAAAAGAGACATTTGAATTATTTGGTTTTAATTGTGTTTGCCTAGTGCCCCATGGAAAGAAGTTTACTTAAGGTTTGATAGAACAAAACAAGAAAGAGGAACAGTCTTTCTTTTCAGTAAGAATTAGGATAACAGCTGATTTGTCTATAGAGATTTGCAGCTGTAAATGGCTGTCATTATTAAGAAATATGGAATCCATTGTGAGTTGTTTTTTTCTTGATGAAGTTTGAAGTTGACAGTTCAGTATGTGAGATACACTGTGAATTTTAAGCAAGACTGCACTAGGAGGACAGGTTGCAGAAGTCTTGGGTGAAGAAGTGTTAGCACTTTTATCTGTTGCTTAGGGATCATGCTTTTGAAGGAAAATATCTGGACATCTAAACATGTTGGGCAAGAAGCTTTTGTCTTAAATGTAATATTATTAACCTTAAGCACATTCTTATATTTTTAGTAGCTTAGAGGTGTGTTTATTTTCTTGAAATTGTGCTTGAAACTATTTAGAATGCATTTTTAATCTAATCTTATTCAGACCAAAACTTGTTTTTAAAAAAAATATCTCCAAACTGAAAATCTCTTACATTTTGACAGGCTTATGCATCAGAAAATAGAGAATTAGAATATCTTAAAATTTCATTTCCAGTAATGCTTGAGCTATAGAAGCTAAATTCAGTTCCCTGTCTCTCTGCTTCTGAGACTTTCAAGCTGTTTTATGACAGCCATCGCGGTCTGTGCTTTGTGCACATACACAGTTTGATAAGAGGGAAAATTACAAAACTGGAGAAGATTAATTTTGCCTTGATTGACCTTGGACTCTTAATTGCTGGTTAGTGAAGGAACACTCCTTTGAAGTGCATAAGCAGTCACTGTGTTTAAAGACTTGGACTGCACAAGTGGGAAAACAATCTCTTGGATATTTTTCATTGAAAAAGTTGACGTGTAAATGATAATCAAAGAGCAAGCTCTTCAAGAGTTTTTTCTCCTCTTGTTCTTTTAAATACTTTCTATTCTTATTCTGCATTCCTTATGCTGTGCTTTGGCATTTGGAGATGAATGCCATCTCATATGGTGACAATAAGGCCAATTCAGTGCCCTTCTGTAGGACATTAGGCTGTATGTCCTGGTACACGTAAGGGATTAATTAAATAGCTGTGAATAGCATACTTGAGACAGAAAGGTCACTGTCAGCACTTTGTGTGCTTATGCTAACCAGTTATGTTAGGAGAATAAAATGATGCATTAAGCATAATTAAACGTGAATTTGAGATGCTAAAAAGTACAACCAGTTATTGTCAATTAATTGACTTGGTGGTGTTTTGTGTAAATGGTTCACTTCACACTTCGTTAATGACAATACTTCTGTATTTTTGACAAGGTATTTTTTTTCTTAGCAGCCTGATTCAGAGTCATCTTGTCAAGTGGCCATGCTTTGGGCTCATAATTGTATTTATAACTGCTTTATAGCTGCCTATATTATCAACCTGTACCTACTATGAAAAATAAAATATCTATTTGGAAAAACACTGTGGCCGAAGTCCCTTTTGGAAGAAGGTCTTATCTCAGTTGCTACCATTTTGTAATGTAAAGATGAGCATTAGACAGAGGCAAAGAAAAGAGAGATTGGTAAAAACTACTATTCCTACATGCTGATGAGGAAGTTGACTCCTGCATACAAGTCTGTGGCTTGGCCATACTGATCACGCTGTGATGTTCCCTTCCTTCTTCATTGTCTTGTACAGTGCTCGGGGCAAAGGGAGCAGAGTTGGGGCACAACTGAAACCTCTCACTATTTGTTTCCTTGCCCTGGTCTGAGGTTACTGCAAATGCCAATAAATCTCTCCTGCCTGCTCTGCCCCACTGCTGCAGCCTCTTCTGGGGCACGTTACCAGCTTACTAGCCTTCAGTCAAGGGGTTAAATAACAGAGGGTCTTCACCAAGAAAGGAAAGACCATCATTTTCATGGCCCCGTGTGCATCAGGCTTCTTCTATATGTGCCCTTTCACGTGCCCCGTGATGCCTGGGTGAAGCTGCAGTTACCAGCATAGGTTCTTCTGTACATCTTTATTGGCAGATGGGCTGCAAATTGCAACCCCTCTTGCAGAACAGCTCTGTGTTACAAACTGGATGTTTTCTTTTTGATTATTACTGATATAAATTGAACAGACTATTCTGGGCACTGTGAGGATGGCTAATAAATGGCAGTCTTTGTCAAAAAGAGTTATCAGTCCAGATAGTTTTGTGGGTAAGTGATGAGGCAATAGGCTGCTAATGCACAAATTGTTCAGGCACATGGGAAATATTTAAGTACTACTGTCATGATGTTTTCTATGCTTAATTTACTGGTATTATTATGTCATACTGGTGAGTTCATCACCAGGCCCTCTCATATTGCTCTGTATTTATAATAACAAATGCAATTTAGTTGATATGCTTTTCTCTGAAATGATTTCATATTTCTACTGTATCCATTTTGTTTTGTTTTGTTTTTCTTAAAAAAAAAAATAATAATGAAGAGAGCAGAAACCCTGACTGTTATTTGGGAAGGTTGTTTGCCTCAGTTTTTAATATGTGCAGATGAAGATATTTATTACATGCATTCAGCTGGCTTTTTCTCACAACAACAAGTTATCACTTTAGTACTGTAGGGTAAGACTTTAATTGCATTCATTATATTTGGCGGAGGATTGGCTAGGATAGCCTCTAAGGATTAAAACTGTTTAGCTGGGTATGAAAGAATCATTTGGTACTCTGCCAGAGCACTCTTGTTGTAAGGGGAGGTTTTCCTGTCAGACTGGAGAACCACTCAGATAAACAGGCTTTCTGAGCAGCTATCTTTGGTGCATGAAGTCAATAGCTTAGGACACCTGTATCTCAAACCGCTTGGGTTACCTAGTCTGCATCAGATACTTGTGCTGACATATTAAACATTTGTATTTTAATCCTCCAGGTCATGTTAACATTCTTTCTTATCACATTACAAATACATCATCAGAGGTTGTTTTGGACTTTCTTTGCATGGTTTTCTTCTTCAGCTGATAAATGAGTCTCTTGACAAGAACTGCTCGCTCAGTGCATAGTAACTGGTAGCTCCTCTTGGTTGTAAAACAAGAGCCATAAACGTAGAGCTGTTCTTTATCTTCTGGAACTTCATGGGTTACCCAAAAGTATAATTTCAATCAAAATAAATCCGTAATGCATGCAGAAAGTGCAACAAAAGATGCATTCATCTTTTTTGTGCAAAGGAAGGCAGAGAATTAAAAACAATCTACTGAAGCAAGGAAAAAAATAAATATAATAACTAATTTATAAGTATAATTAAATAATAACTAAATTAATAATTAAGACAATGGCTATTATTTAATAGTTCGTTTTGGTTTTGTCTTTTGTTCTCAGTCCAAGAGAGGAAAATATGTGCTCAACTCTCATGCAATGAGAGATGATTTTGAGAGTTCTAAAAATTTAAATGTCTTTTTAGAGGAGGAAGACAGCATTTGGTATTAAACAGTGATGAACTTAATAAATCTGAACTTGCTTTATTGAATACTGCTGATAGACAAGTAAGTTAAACCTTTATATATAGAAACTTGCTCCTATAGCAAGGTTCTGCAACAGTGCAAAATCAGGCTTTTACATTGCAAGCAGAAGGCTTACTGGAAAAATGTTATTTTGTTTATGAGTTTATGCTGCATCTTTGATGCACCATATAAAATTAACTTTTATCTCTAGACAAGATCTAAAACGTTTCCAACAGTTCACTTAAAAGGGTGGGGAAAAAGAACAGTGTGTTAACTAAGAAGATGACATATTGCCTGAGGCAGTCTGCTTTTCTCTTGGCTCTAGGAGGAATTTACTGTCTCCTAAAGGTCTAATTCTTTATAAGGGTTTGGTTTTTTTCTTTTTAAACAATACGTAGCTGTGGTCTTCTCAGATATTTTATGAGTGCCAGTTGCCAAAACAAAAAAAAAAAAAAAGTAACTTGTATTTCTGGATGAGTTGAATCATCTGCTAGCCTGCCTCATTTTCGGTTTGAGTACAGTGTTTGATCCGTGTAGCTCTGGGGAGCATTCTGATCCCGAAACAACTGGAATCCATAAGAGAAAACTGATCCAGTTTTAGAATATGGGAGGTGATGTGTCTCACAAGTGCTTTTCATTGAGAAAATGATAATCAAATATAGTTTCAGTAGCGCTGGAGTGGTTAAGCTATCATGTGTCCGACAGAAAGAATCCTACCAGCTGTCTGCCCCAAACAAAGGGATCCTTCTCAGAGCCTGGGCCACAATAAACCACAGGTCTCAGCTTCACGAGTGTGTGTATGGACAATGAAATATAGTCTCCTTCATGACGTTTGAAGAATAGGGAATGGCAAAAAATCCTAATCTGTTAACAAATAAGTTTTTTCGCAAAAAAAAGTGAACAGTTTTTGAATATGTTGTGACTTCATGTGCCTCTCTATTTAAAAGGCAGTCCTAAGGACGTTACTTTCAGAGTGTGCTGCTAATCAGAACCCTGATGCTGTTTTGAAAATCACCATGGGAAATGTCTACAAATAATAAACATTTCTGTGCAAATTAAAATATAAATGAACTTGTACATAAACACTGTCATCAACTTTAATACTGAAAATGCTACTGAGCTTTAATGTGTTTTCTGTCCACTTAGACAGATATTCTGCCCTGATTCATTCTCAGGCGTAAGGCTGGACCTCAGCATCTGTTTTGTCCTTGCGCAGAAACGGATCCAATGCCTACAAAAGTCTTACTGAGTTGTGAAATTTGGATCTGATATCCATCTTATTTTACTAGTTTTTCGTGAGGAATATTGGATGTGAAATTCACTTTCTTGCATGCTGCAGAAAAACGTTTTAATTAGGAATTCTGTGTTGTTTTTCCCAGCTTTGTCTTCCATGGCACCTTCTAGTTCCCATGAAGTGAGACTTATGTTGGGAGAGTGTGGGAATAGGTCCACATGCCATATTTGGACACCTCTGAAGGTTACATAGGTGGAATAGATGTATGAAGCAGGCCAGCAAGGCTGGGCGTATCCGTGATCACAAATTCTGCTCGTCACTCATGTATAGAAAAAAATACAATCATTTAGTGATGCTGTGATAAGAGCTGGAGAAGAGTAGGAAGATGGGGATGTATAAGGGAAAAAGGGAATCTGAATAGGAGCGTCTGTACTCTGTCTTCCCTGTGCTTCTGTAGTCCTTAAATCTGACACTTGAAAGGTCTCTTTCCTTTTTCAGGTGGTGGAATGAACCATCTCTACATCTCTGCTACACTCCCCTACTTGCCGCCCGCTCTGGCTGCTTTGGCATTCCTTCTGTGGCTGTATGTTTGTCTAATTGGTTTGTGTAGCTTCATTTTAAAGAGAGTATTATTATTTTTATAATCTTTATAGAAGCCAAAATGTTACGGACTTCCCCAGATTTCTGTAAAATTCAGAACAGGGTTTTTCTTGTTTTTATTTTGGTTTGGGTTTGTTTGTTTGTTTGTTTTTGTTGGCTTTTATTCCAAAATGCCAGCGTCTAGGGTTATAAAATCCCAAGTGCACCCAGCACTTCATAATCCCTGTGCAAAATATGCAATATTACACTTGCAGCCAAGTTCTTGTACTTGGGCACAGTCTTATTTGTCATGAGCTAGATTTTAGGGAAGGTGGTAGCAGAAAAATTGGCATACCTTAACTCAGTGTTCAGCACCAAATGATGAAAAATATTACAGTCCTTGGGAAACGCCTTCCTTTTCCATTGATGCTCTTCATCATGGTTTAAGATATTCTTGCTGTGTGAAAGGTTTCCTATTGAGTCCATTGCAAAACAGTAATAAGAATGCATGAAATCTGTGAAAATAGTTGCTTCTGTCACCTCAGTAAGATTTTGTATTAATTTGACTAGCTATAAGTGCTTGTTTATCACAAGGACGTTATTTTTTATTTTGAAACATGTTCTGCAGGTATCTAACCGTACATTCTTTTTCATTGAAAAGGGACTACCACCTTTTTTTTTTTTTTTTTTTCAACCACTTTTTCAAGGAGACCATATTCATTGAAAGTTTTGTTGATCTGAATATTTGTGCTTTGTAACGTACAGAATTAAATGTTTCGGTTTATGCCTTTTTTAGGAATGATCTGTTGTATGAGATGATTAAACCAACAGGCCAACCTGTGAACCTCTGATGTGGCAGTTAGGTACGGTGTATATTCAGCACACAGGCCTAGGATGTTTTTTCAAGTAACTGTGGAGCCCTTACTTGCTTAGGTTACCTATAGCTTAGCTCTGTCCTATCTCTATGAACCTAAAGGCCATTAACTGGAAGGGTCAAAGGGTTAATGCAAGCAATAGTCTCTGCTTGCTATTATCTTGCAACATTCTGCAGGAACCAGGGAAAGATAACACTTGCTCCCTTATTTCTGTAGGTGGTTGCTAAAAAGGTGACCTCAGTGTTATGTGACTAAATAAAAGATTAAATGCAAATACAGAGACCAGCAGAAATGAAGTTCCTCAAACTGCTAGTGGAGAGCCATGCTCCATTAAATGACCACTTTGGTAGCATCAGGTCAAATTCTTCTTAAATGAGTAAAGGTCATAGAGATTGTATTGCTTAATTGCCTAACTTTCTCTTTGTACGCACTGTTGTTATCCTTTCTAGGAGAAGAGCACTTACTCTCTCTGGCACTGGGAGATATGGAAGATAAAACATGGAGACAGACAAAAGAAAAACTTCAGCTTAGTATCATATCAGTGATATACTGACCAACTAAATAATTTTCTAGGGTGTTTAAAAATGCTTGAAAAATATTTGAAAGCATTAAGACCAAAACATGTAGCTATCTCCAAGATACACACAGAATCACAGAATGTCAGGGATTGGAAGGGACCGCGAAAGATCATCTAGTCCAATCCCCCTGCCAGAGCAGGAACCTAAATGAGATCACACAACACACATGGTTCTTTCAATAGACAGGAATATGTATCTCTTGCTTCCATGAAGGATTTCTGTTCAAAAATCTCATTAAACTGTTTTATGTGTTATAAATTCTTTTATTAATTATGAATGCTTCTTATAACCTCAGTTTTGATGCTTGGTTAGTTTTTTGGAAAAGTAGAAACAAATATAAATCATAAAGATAGTCCATGATGTGTTGTATAAAAAGGTCACTCTCTAAGAGAGCAGAACATAACGAAGTAAGGTAATGTTCTATTGAAATTGTAGAAGATGCTACTCCAGAAAGATTTGATTCACTTTGACATCTGCATTGCATATGATATCAATTCTAGATACCCACATAACAGTTGCGAGGGAGAATGACAGAGGTGTCAAAAGCCAAAAAGAATAAGGGGAGAGTCCAGAGTGAGGGTTTAAAGAGATTGTATGCTGATGGTTTGGGTTTTTTTTTTCCTTTAGTTTTAGGCTAGTAAATTAGATTGAGCTTGTGATAGCCAACATGAACTGAGTTATTAGTCGCATGAAATGGATTTAGAGTGGATCTGAAAAGCTGAATTGATGCATGAAGTTTAAGTTTCGTGGTCCAAAGGATATCAAGTAGCACTTTTTAATGGATTTTTTAATACTTTGCTAAACATCAAGATAGTCTTGATAACCTCAGCTCACCTTCCGATTTGCATTTCCTATATTTGTCTCTGTATTTGTATTCTAAAGCTGACTTAGAAGTGAATTTGGAGTAAATTAAATGATTGTGACTTCAGATTAGAATGCATATGTGAAAGTGGATGATAATGTATTGATTAAAACTACATATATGCATGTATATATATGTAGAGAGAGCTTATCTAAAGCATATTACCAAGAGGAGTCTAAAAGAGGAGTATGTCCTTTTTGAGCCTGAACCAGGTTGGAGTCATCACTGGAGTTGTTCACAAAGCTATATTCGAAGTTGAATGACGTACAAGGATCCTTTTGATACTTCTGGCTAAAAATACTTTCTGTGCATCAATCTGTAAGGGGCCATAGGGCACGCTGAGGCTGATGGTAGGTAACAAACCAAATACCAGCGTTACGCCCAAGGCGTTATCTATTCTGGCCAGCTGTGTAGCTGTGTTGTTCATCCCCAGACTGTGATTTTGAAGCTAGCTTGAGGTTGTTGACAGCATCAGTTACTCCTGTCACTTGATTTCACTAATTCAGACAAGAGAACTGGGTTTGGATAAAACAAAGGAAAGAAGAATTGCTCTCAACTTTAACACTATCCCAGATGGCTCTATCCTTTTCCCCTTTGGTTTCAGTTATTTCAGGTCATACAGTACTTCAGTTTTCCATTCATTTTTTTTCATCTCCATTACAGTAAGATGCATTAGTGAACATGGCCACCCTCTTGTTTGTAAAAGCTCCGCTGTGGAAAATATTTAACAAAATTCTGCTATTGTATATGTCATCTGTCAGTTTTTCTTTCAGTTTCTTTTCAAATGACACTATTCCTTTTCCACTGCATCACTCCCCATATATTAAACACTCCACTTCTTAAATTTGCAAGTGCCTTCACTATTTTATTCCTGCACAATGAATATGGTGATTAAGGGGATGTGCCACACATATTAAACTTACACTAAGCACAGAAGACAGTTTGAGGAGAAGCATTAGACCATTCCCAAATGCAATTAAGAGTTAAGACTAAACTTCTAAAATTTAAACAGTTGTTGAAAACTCTGTGTTCAGTTTGACCCTTGTCATATGGTTTCTTACTTCATTGCACTAAACTATAATTCCTGATGAGTCCTGTTAAACAATTGTACATTTTTTTAAAAGTGGCTACAAATTCTTACAACAGCTTTCTTTTTATTTGCTGCTGTTGTTGTCTTGTTGTTTTGTTGCTTTATTTATAACTGCATGCTAGTCGTCTTCTTTCAGCATTTTGATTGATAATGCCTCTTTTGACAGTAAATTACATACAGCTTGTGAATAAAAACATGTAACTTTAGTTTAATTGTTCAAGAGAAAACAAACTTGAGGTTTTTCTGTCATATTCACATCCATGAGTTACTTCTTGCTTTGCATGTCCAATAGAAGTTGCAAAAACTTTACTAATAAAATAGTTTTCTGTCTTTTCAGGTGAATAAATATTGTTCATTGAGATAAAAAATTAATTCACTGTTATTCATTACAAGGGAAGAAAAATAAATTTCATGTCATTACAGGGGTGGTTTAATAAATAAAATTCATGCCAGATCATTCTTGAGTCTTTAAAAGATTTTAAACATTTCCTTCATTTACCTCTGAAAGATCCTTTCTCACTGATTTTGGCTTCTGTGATCTTAAGCCAGCAGGCTTTGTCTCTTTTTAAGGCTGGAGATTAATTGGACAAAATATTTTTTCATTCACATTTCAAAGTCTTCTATCTGATTTTTCACTTTGTGGAAAGTCTTTGAACTTCTGTTGGAATGTCAACTCTCTAAAAGGACTTCCTTCAGGGAACCTCAATTTTTTTTTTGCCCTACTTCAGGGCTTGTGGCAAAAAAATGATTTTTAGGCCTGCCTCTGCAAACTGCACAGCTAACTCCACCGACTCGTTATACTGGCCACAAGTCTCCGATAACTTGCCTTCTCTTTCATAGAGGGTGGGTGACCTTTTGACTGATGCGTAAACGAAGGAACAACGTGCGTGAAGTCTGTCAGAAGTATTTGTGTGTGGCCACCAAAGAGGACCTTTCTTGGGCAAAAGAGAGAGAGAACTGGGGGTTGTAAAGGCCAGCGCCGAGGTGGCTGCAGGGAATTTCTGTCAGTGAGCTAGATCATTGTGGTGCTTTTGTAGCCCCCCTGAAGACTTACTGGGGAAGTAGTGGCTTCTAGAGGATTAGCCACAGCCTACCACGCGCACTTGAATGTTGCTGTCTGTCAACAGCCTTGGAAGAGGGGTAAAGGATGTGTCAGAGCACCCAGTTAGCTTTTGTCACCAATAAGTAGAAGAATATAGTATCCCTTAAAATGCTGTGGAGGGGACTGCAAGATTAGACAGGGGTGGAGTAATTTACCTTTATTTATTTATTTATTTATTTTTAAATAATGCACTGCTATTTAAATGCTGAAATGGAATTTTTATGACCTCAGGAAATTCATTATTAATCTTTACTACATTATGTATTTTAAAAAGTTTATCTTATGAATAAACCCTTTCACACAAAGTTGACAGTTGTTCTTGTAGGAGAATCATATGTTTTGGAAACAATTTTTTATTACCTGTACTGTCACAGGCTGCATCACAAATATTTGGTAGATGCTGTATTTTGTAGTTGCAAAAGTGTCTGACAGGATAACTACTAATAGTGATGCACTTCTCTAATCTGTGTTTTCTGACATGGATCTTTTATCTTGTCTCGGAAATGGATTTTTTTTGTATTATCTGGTATGCGTTTTTGCTGTACATCTTTGGCACCCAATAACCCGTAGAGAATTTTGTTTAAGACAAAATAGTGACTCCAGCAGAAAATAAGTGGAGCTTTCTCTTGTGTAAGTTGTAATTGAGGTTATGGCATGGCATATTGCCTTTGGCAGAGTTCTATTACTGAGAAACTGAAACCATGATTTTGAGGCTGCTGCAGTGTAAGCAAAATGAATTAATTATTAGAGACATAGGAAGAATTAGAGGAAAAGAGAACAGCTTCAAGAGTGAAATACGACATATTGACTTTTGGAAAAAGAGAGGAGCAGAGCAAACAACTTAGTAATGAATAATCCACTTTCAAGTAACTAATGACTTCTTTGCAGATCTACAAGAGTTTTTCTGCTGGTTGGGTTTGCTCTCTGAAGTCTGTCAAATGTTTCTTAGAAAATGTGTTTTTGTTTCTTTGGATTTAACTGTGACTCTTTGACAAGGGGTTTGTCATATCAAGGCACTAATTTTACTGTCTGTAAGTTGGTTTTACATATATTTTCAAACTAATTGCTAGAGATCTCACTTCCAGAAAAGAAAACAAGTGTAAAAGAAAAAAGGCAAAACTTGTTGTTTTGATAAATTAGAGGAAAATACTGGCCTGATTAGAAAACATTCTGTTTTAATTTTTATTATTCTATTTTAATGTTTATTATTTAAAGGACACAGAATATGCTATTGAAGTAAATCTTTACAGGTGTGTGCCTCAGTCATTTGCTGAATCAAGTCTTTCTTTCACAGAGAGACACAGTGCTTTAGTTTTAATTTTTTTTCTTACTATCTGCTTTGAAAGAATGTTTGTTTACAGTCTTGGATGGTCTCTGTGTGAGTTTAGGTCCATATAGAAAAAATAACCAATCTGTGTTTGGATTTTCCTACATCTACTGATGTAACATGATACCCTATGAGCTGTCTTCTAGAGATGGCAAGGATAAGGCAATAGGGACTGTCTGACACGTGTAAAACGTAGCAAACCTGACCTTTTCTCATTTTTTTTGTACTTCATGACTTTGTTGTTTACCTTTTCTTTGTTTCTCCAGTTTTATTTTTACAATTCCTCATTGAGCTCCATTATTTTGATCAGGCATCAGTGATTATTCTATTATTTGTCATTTTCTGAGTGTCGAGGAATGCTGTGAGTCTCCCTACGTTGGCAAAAAGTGATATTTTATTTTATTTTATTTTATTGAATCTCTTTTGAGTATCCTCACATCTTGTCCATCTCACGGTTCCAAAATGTTCAGTTTTAGTAGCAGGAAGATGCTCTGTGAGTATCACAGGTGGAGCTGCTCATTCAGTCTCTCTTTACTCTGATCAAGGAGGGTGAAGGGGCTATCATACAGTGTTATTCTTCAGCAGTCCACAGTGCTTATGGTTAAGCCCACTGCCTCTCTACTTAGTGTTTTTATAATGTGAGAAAGATTTTGCAGGCATACAAGTAGATCACAGGCTTGCATGGTGCTTCTAAGAGTTTGCAGTAGTACACTTATGTCCTTGTTTTGCTCATTAAAATAATTTTTAAGTAAAAAGGAATGTATCTCCATAACTTCTATACAGCTGCAGTTTTAACCCTGTAAGAAAAATCTTAAGTTTGTCAAAAAATAAGAAAGGGAAATGCTATATTTTTTAGAATCCTTGACATCTCAAATAAAACTGACTGTGGTGGTATGAACGCTAAGTTCATAAGTTTACTAACCACTGTTAGTAAAATAGTTAAAATCCATGCTAAAGCAGCTAAGAGAAGAGGAAAACTTTTGAGGAGTCTTCTCCTGAAGTCAAGGCTTAAAAAAACCCCAACACACAACTTCTCTCTGGGGTCAGAATATGAATTTTGTTGAAAGTCAGTTGGACTTGTGTGTTTGAAAAAGATACCTTTAAAATTGTATGTGGTGCATAATGAAATAGTGCAGATATAGTAATATGTTTAAGTTGGGTTCAGATTGAAATTATTGGAATGATTAAGGAAGTAGGGGAAAAATGATCTCTCAAGTTCTTTCACCATTTTTTTTTTTAAATCACGCTTGATATTTTTATAATGGACTCTAGCTTACCTTTCTTTTCATAGTGCTAACACCCTGAATTGAAAATTATGGCATAGCTCAAGGATGAGATGGATTGAAGTGCTTTTTATTACTGACTGCTCCCAGACAAAATGTTTTACGCAAACTGGGTAATGGAGGTAAATTACATTATATGGGGTGCTGGCCTTAAAGTGATCTTTCTATTATGCCTTCTGATAAAACAAAATTGCATTTGAGTTGTATAAAATGATATACAAATAATTGCAGTGTGTAAACAAGAAAAAAAAAGTGCGTTTTGACTGGTTAAATAAATAAAACAGAAAATCCAAAGTTGAAAGGTGTTTACTTTAAGATATTTGATAGAGGACATCCAGTCTGTTGGAAGGCAACTAACAGAAACCAACTTTAATTTTGAAGGAGCCTTGAAAAAATGACAGATAGAAGCTAACAGCTCACCAGAAGTCTGTAGCCTTTTGTATCAAAAGTGCCTATGTCACAATTTTGGAAGGGAAGTTTAAAGTCTCCCACAACCAATTTTACCTGGTTGAAAAAAGAAAATGATGCTGGCTGTACTGTGATCAGACTAAAGATGTGTTTAGCCCAGTGTCATGTCAGGGGCAAATGAGAATATTCCAAAATCTCAGAATATTCTCCCATCTTCTGGGTGTTTTTAACAGAGACTTCCTGTGGTGGGAAGTAGTGATGGGTGGTAGTGGTGGGGTTTGTTTTTTTTAAATAACTCTTGACAAGATTTTAGTTTCCTCAGTGCTTCTTGTAGGTTTTGAACTTGCATAATGCTTCACCTGTGCAGCATTCTGTCACATTTTTTTCACTGTTTTATTGCATGTTTAATGAAGAATTGTGTCCCCTTGTTTTTCTTTCATTTGGGTTTTTTTTTTTTTTCATCCTTCCTGCTGCCTAGTATGTTTGACTCCAGTTCTTGCATGTGAAGAGGTGGTGAACAGCTGCTACTTAATCACCTTCTCCAGGCCACTCAAGTTATTATGATCCTTCATAATAATTTTTTAAAGTAATAATTATTGTAGTTAATATTTTAAAATATTTTATGTTAATTAAGGAAAAAAAACGGTTATTCTGTATACTTAATGGTTTCTGTGTATAGGTTAGGGCTACATGCTGAGTTGCTGGAGCACTTAGTGGGGTTTGAAGGAAAACCTACTGGAGTTCTCTGAGAAGAGGGTGGTGTCCATGTGTTCATATAAACAGGTAATTACTATATTGCCGAAGGGGTGTGTAGAGCTGCATTTTCTTTGTTTTGATTTGTCTTTTTTTACAACTCCAAGGTAATACCTTTGATCTGCTCTTGTGGTTTATGTTGCACCCATGAAGCAGCCAGCACTCTGTTCTCCAGGGTGAGCTTTACCTTTGGAGCTCTTGGGAGAGAGGTCCATCATCTACACAGCAGGCACGCTTTTTTCTTAACACAGTGCTGCTGCTGATGTGGTCAGATAACTCATTTTTCAAAGGGCAGTACACTATAGTTTATTTACGTCTATTTTACATCATGCATGTTTTGCTTTACATCTGCCTTAATGTAATTTGCTTTATATTTGCTGTAATATGTTGGCTGTAAGAGAGGCAGGCGTCCCTCTTAATGTAATTATGACATCTCTCTTGGGGTAGTAAACCCTAATAGTTACAGTTACATGCTCTGTGGAATGGAGTAGTTCTGAGGACTAGAAGAGACATATGGAAGCCTCCATTCCTGGAGAAGCTGTTTTTCTAGCTGACATTGAATAACTTGCAGAAGAACCTGCCTTAATAAATTGCACGTTAGTCAGCAGCCAGAGCAAAGGGGTCAGTGATTTTTTTATTATTATTTTTTTATTATTATTATTATTTTTTTAAAGGTGAATATGATTGGTAAGGTGATGTGTCCCCAGCTCACCAAAGCACTTAAGCATGGGCTGAAGAGCCCTGGTGAAAAAAATGGCTGATACAGAAACTTTTCTAGTGGTCCAATTTAAGAAAACATTTTCACTTTTGCTGGTACCCCGTTTTCCTGAAAATTGCCATCTTTTAGCACTTACATTCCCTTGCCTTCAATATAACATTGTCGCATTAAAAGAATTGGTGTTTGGGCTGGCTTTGCAGGATGCAATTTGGAAGAATTTAGTGCCACTGTGTACTTTCCTTCTCAATTTGCTTGCGCTTTGCAGTTTGAAAATTGGCCCCGAGGATATATATATATTTACTCTGTTAATTTTGAGACACCCACGTTGTTAGAGCACAGTTGGTCTTTACCACCTAGGTAGAACATGCTGTATTCAACAAGGCTTTTGAGCTCTCTCTTACTTGGATTTTAGGTTGTCATGCCTTGGTAACCACATTGAGAGGATCTTCATTTGCCTTTCACAGTGAATTTATGGCCCTTGGCCAAATTAAGTTCACATACTCTCCTGATGCAATATGTGCATGGGCGTGGAAGCACAGATAAAAGTTCTGGCTTTCCTATAATGGGATAATGGAAAGTCTGTAGGGAATGGGACAATAATTTCCCTGTTATGAATGGGCCTAGGAAATGAGTTTTCAGTTTCGCTAATGTAAATCTTCTCTATGCCCACTCAATTTACTATCCACTATGCCTCTGGGTCTGCACTAAGAAGTGCTTCAGCACTTGTCTAGGCTGATTAAGATTCATATAAATAGATGCTTTCTATATTAAATGTATTTTGGCACTGTATTGACACTGGAATATATTACTCTTTTAGCCTTTAACAGTTGAACAAATTTAAATAAAATGATGGTTCATTTTTACAAGGTGATAAAATGAACATAATTGGATTAATATCTTAATCTGGCAGCCTGGAATTAGATTACACATACCTGTATGCACAAAATTTGATTATGGAAAATCAGATTTTCCATTCCACTCACTCCTTTTGTGACCTTTGGTTATTCCATGTCATTGCCTAGAATGAGCCAGTTCAGACCAGCCAGTCCAAATCTGGTGGTGTCACTCCTTCCTCCTCTCCATACTGTTTTTTTACTGTGGGAGAACATTTGTTTTTCCCTTAATATTTCTAAACAAATTTCCTGTAGAAATGGCAGTAACATGAAGAGGGCTGTAGTACTACTTTGGCAGGTGGCTCTCACAATTATTTCCTGGCAGGAAAAAGAAAAAAAAAAAATAATTGATTGAGATGAGTTTTGAGATACTAGCAGTAGTTAAGTTGGATTCCTAGTGTTTGCTGTATAGACTTATTTTGCTTATCAGTCTTTTTCTTATTCATAATTTTTTGTTGTTATTAAATCAACTTTCTGTTGCAAATAACACCATGATGGGGCTGGTTGCAAAAGCCTGCCCAGTCACCTAAGAGGTCAGCAGCTTTTGTCACCAGGGCTTCAGGAACAGAACAAAAACTCCTCGACATAGTAAAATTATTAGCACTGTTGCCTTGCATGACTAGAAGCTGCAGTAACATCTCTCTGTTTCATATAAAATAAGTCCAGTGGCAGAAAATAACAAATGAGATATCAAAGCACAGCTTGTTGAGTTTTGTGCATGGACTTATAAGCAATGGTCATTCTTTAAATATTTTATTTCACTAATTGTTACTGACCTGTATATTACTAGTTTTTTCATCTGGGTTGGGATATAATTTAGAGATTATACTTTTGTGTTGTGTATTCAGGTCCCACAATAAATACTAGATAATTGGTTGAGTAGAAAAAAGATACGTAACCTGGTTTGCTGTGTTGCATCCGTGCTCTGTAGAAACTCTAACTGAAGGCAGTGATTGGGACAGGTCCAAGAGTGAATGTTTTTAGTGCATCCCTTGACCTCTGTCAACACTGGATCAAGTGGTGAGAGGCAGGGAGGAGCGGCCAGCTGAGAGCAGCAGTTTGGTCCCTGTGTGTTAGTCACAGAGCTGAGTTCACATCTGCTCTTTCAGACAACATGAAGTTGGACCACTCTAATAAGATGTATTTGAGTTATATTTCAGTCTGAGGGGAAGAGAAAGAGAATTTACAGGAGAATTTTATTTACAAGAAATTTACAAGATAAAATTATTGTCCTGTACCTTCATCACAGTGAATTCGAGTTATATGCAGTCTGATAGAGAAGTGAGATACGTGCTTTCAAAAGAACAAAAATCTTTTGAAAGGAAGGATGCATAAAGAGGCATTTTAACAGACTTCCAGTCAACCTCCACAAAAATCCAAGAGTCTGGTTCCTCCCAGGGAAAAGGGGTTTTACTCTATCAATTGTATGGATGATGAGAGGCCTGGAGCATCTCCCATATGAGGAGAGGCTGAGAGAGCTGGGACTGTTCAGCCTGGAGAAGAGCAGACTGAGAGGGGATCTGATCAATGTCTATAAATACCTGAAATGTGGGCGCCAAATGGATGGGGCCGGGCTCTTTTTGGTGGTGCCCAGTGATGGGACAAGGGGCAACAGGCACAAACTGGAACACCAGAAGTTCCACACAAACTTAAGGAAAAACTTCTTTACTGTGAGGGTGATGGAGCACTGGGACAGGCTGCCCAGAGAGGTTGTGGAGTCTCCTTCTAGTTGAAACAGTTATATATTACTAATTAAAATGTTGACAGCAGTTTACAACCTTAAATATCAATTTCTGTTCCAGAAAAAAAGTTGTTTTAAATTAATCACCTAAAATTCAAATTTAATGTGGTCAAGTTTATCAGTGCAGTAGACTCTTTAAATAGAGCATCAAATTTATAGCTGTGGAAGCCTCTGATGTTCAAATGAACAAATTAAGGTATCGATGCTCATTATTTAGACTTTTAAGGATAAAATAATGTCAAAGCTGAAGGTTGGCAGAAGTTCTTTTTTATAGGACATGTTTATCAGCCCTTTGTTTTATGGTCAGGAGGTGCAGTAACCCTTCCCCTACATTATGCATTATGTTATATTTTCAGTGGTGTGTGCTTGGATGTGTCGCAGTGTCTGAATGATACACACCATTTCCTGTGCCCTTGCACACACCCAAGGAAGTTTATGTGAAAAGTTCAGCTTATATTCTAATATGGGTAAACTGTTCCCTCCTGTTCCAGATGTTTTTCTGCCTGTAGGTCTGTTAGTATCAATTTTATTCAGTAGAATCAGTGACAGTGAAATGTTGTGACATTGTTCACTTCTGGTTTTATTTTTTAATTTGTTTTTTTCTTACTGTCTGTTGCTGTGCAAACTTTGTGTGTGCTTTCTTCTATCATAAAACGGGTTTGCAATGATTATTTCATCCTTAAAAGTTTAGTCCAATTTTTATTAAATATTTTTATTGTACTTTTTAACAGATAGTATATGTTACTGGTAGTGTGATATCTGTCTTTGTAACACCTACAAGGGAATGCAGATGAAATTAATATCAGGATTTCAGACATCGCTATATTCCTTATCCTGTGCAGATCTGTATTGTTGATATAGTGCCTTTCTATGTAAACATGCATGGAATCTTAGATGCCCTCCTTTTTTAAAAATGTTTGTTCTCATGGACTGTTGACCAGTATATGATTGCAGCTAAACAAATGAACCAAACGTTAGCTTGTCTGAGGCATGGACTGCAAGTATGTGCAGAAGATGCTGTAATGATAAATTAATTCCGTGTTTGCAATTTGGATGCCTCTAGACATGTTTTCTCAGAGGAAAACTGTCACAGAGCTTAAAATGATCCACATTTAGGCAGTGAAAATAATTTAGGGGCACAGAAAGAACCTTTTTATACAGGAAGACTCAAAAGATTGTTTTCCCTGTAGAGGAAGGCATAGAAAACATTGAATAATTATTATATACAACATGGAGGGGAGAACTCGATTGGTTTGTGGCACATGAGGAAAAAGGTGGGAGAAGTTTAATGAAGGTGAAGAAAGTACAGAAAAAAAAAGCTGATATAAAAAAAATACATAATGTTTTATTAGCTACAGCTCTAAAATATTAGGCCAAGCCTTTAAAAGGAGCAAAAACAAAAGGTGGAAGGGGAGGTACTGAGATTAGACCTTTGTAGGGTCAGTTATGTGGAGGGAAAAGCTTCTCAAGTTACTTGGTGTTCAGTCAAATGAATGCAAACACATTTCCTCTGGGTACATATCCTTTGTCACCTGAATATCCCCAATGAATTCACACCAGCTCCTTTCTTTCTTCTCCCCTGGACTGCGCAGGAGACCCTTACCTCACCTGGGTCAAAAGGCTTTGGCTTGGGCTAGACGTGATTTTGTTGATCAGCCTGTAAGTGTGATGTGATTGATGGGCTGGGTGCTGCCAAACGGGATGTGAAGCTGCAGGTTGTTGCCTGTCTTTCCCTCAGCAGATGCGTGAATTTAGGTGTTTCTTTAGGCCTGTCAGCTTTCTTTGATACTCTGGGAATATAATTGTCTCTTAGACTTTTGTGTCCTTGCATTTTAGTTTTGATTAAGGTGGCCAAAAGGTTCAAAAGGCACGTTTTGATGGTGAAAAAAGGGAAACTGTCATGGCCAGTGCAGTCACATAAGCCTTCTTGCTATGTGAAACTAGACCTAAATGAGAAAACCTGGGTTTTGGAAGTAATTTAAACGACCGTGCTTCAGGGCAAAAGACAAACTCAAATTACGTTCACAGTGTGGAGAAATCGTTTATCTTTAAGTGTAATGTTATCCTTTAACTGCGTCCATCTGGATTTCTTGTATCTTTGGAAACATCTGGTATTGGCCACAGTTGGTGAAACAATACTAAAGAAGTTGAATCACTGAGATGATCTTGTCTGACAATTCCTAGACTGCTAAGTCATTCATCTACCACTTTGTCCTTAGTTATCTTGATTAATACAGTTTACAAATATTCTTCTTTTTCTAAGTAATTTTGTTGTATGTGTTGATAATTTATTTTCTGTGTGGTCAAGACATTTTTATTCCTTCCAAAAGATGTTAGAAGGTAAATTTCAAACCAAAATGCTCTTGTATTTGAAAGCAGGAA
>NW_010308489.1:42597-50856 GCF_000700745.2 Antrostomus carolinensis
TTCTTAAACATGCCTGAAGAGCACTAAGCAGTCACTGATGTTTGAACTTAACATATGTTCTGTGTTGATTCAGCTCTCTACTCTTATAAAAAAGGGAGGGTGCTAAAAAAGATGCTGACAGGCCAGCACAGTCCTTGTGGTGTGTGATATGTGCCAAATTTCTAGTGATCCAACAAAGCCATCTGCTTTCACATTTATCAAAGGTCAGTATTTATGAATTCTAGCAGCACAGCTGAATTGATTTACTGACATGAAGGTAATTATGAGCTCGGGTCAGAGTCAGGATGAAGGTATAGCAGTGAAGAAAAAAAAAAATCTGTATTTTGATGTCAATCCATTATACTGTCTAGACCATACTAAACTGGACTGTTGTTCATTCCTGTATTTTCTTCAGGGTATATGGTCTTAGGTGTCCACAAAACCACCAAACTTTTGAGAGAAAATCATTGACTGAGAAGGAATATCTATATAATATTCTTATTTCTCAATAAAACTCCTAGAAATTTAAACAAAAACTGGGAAGTTGGAAACATTGCTTTGAAAAGGGAAGGATCTGGTAGATGTCTTTCTGGCACAAAAAATAATAAAGCAGCTCTTGATTCAGTTCTTAATTTTAATGCTTCCAAGCATATAGATTGTATAATTACATTTGTCTGTTAAAATTCATTGATAGAATTAATTTTCATGAAACAATATTTTTTCAGTTAAATTTTCATTAGCTCCTCATATAAAAGCGGTGCAATCAATTTTTACTCCTCTGGTTCTCACATTTGTCTCTAGTTAGTCTAGAATTTGAAGCACTAGAATCTTTTTATGCTCATTTTAAAATATGAGGTTATGTGGTTTAGAAGCATCACAGCCATGTGACAGTCTCTTCTTATAAACAGAGCCATTGTAGCTTCAGAGTTCAACATGTTTTGAGACTGAAGGGATATACTAATAGCCAGGTGTGGTCTACCATCCGTGTGTGAGAGGCTGAACGTAGAGGATCAGGAGTTCCTTGATTCATTGATATTAATCCATTATATTATTCCGTTTATATCATTCCCATCTTACAGATGATGAATGGAAAGCAAGTGTGACCTAGTGGACATAACAGAAAGGCAAAAGGCAGTATATTGATGGCCACTACATGACTTTTCTCAATTTATTCTATTGCCAGGCAAGCTAGATTATTTTCTTGTATCCTTCCCTCAGCGAATCTCTTGTCCCACTTTGCCCATGAAACCTCAGTTAAGTGCTTTGTAGAAGTTATTTTCCCTGTAACACAGGGTTTTTCTGAAAGTCTTCAAAGAGCAAGGCACAAAACCCATTAATTTGCTCTTGAGCTTGAATAAGTAAGACATGTCTTGCTTCTGCTTCTTCAGGAGTAAGGATGAGAGAGATTTGCCGACACACTAATCTTTACTGTAATTCTTAAAGCCAGAAAGGAAAGATTTTTTTTGTGTGTGTGTTTTCCTTCCTCATCATCCTTTGAAGAGAAAGCTTATATAGTTGTGAAATTCGTGAAGAGCCTACTCCTCCATGCCAACTTGAACTCTCATAAGGAGAACACACTTTGCTAAGTCAGCAATATCCAAATTCTTCCCTTTCTACAAGAAAACAGTCAGTGGTACAGATTACTTTTCTTCCTTTCCTTTTTCTTCTGATTTGCTCTAGTAAGACCAAAACTAAATCTTGTTGCTAAGGCTCCTGTTTCCTCAGCAGATTCAGGTGCTGACTATGGAAACATATCTGCAACCTTGTCAAACCCAAGGATGTTTTGAAAGACAAACGCTTAGCAGATCACCCATTTTTGTCATCTACATGGCAGAATACTAGCCATCCCTCTGATCAAAGTTTTAAATTTGGGGCAGAATTTGCCAGCTGACAACAGTTATTTGGCATACTTTAATTACTCTTTCAGAAAACCATTTTATAGCTTGGAAGACGTGTCTTGTGTAAAGTGCTGTCAGTCAGAACTGAGTGGAAGTTTTGCTATTGACTTCAGTGAGGTCAGGATTGCATCCATTATTTTTTAACACTGTTAAGTGGAAACACAGAAACTCTCCCTGTCAGTAACCGTTAGTTGTGGAAATGTGCTGGAATTATTACTAGAACTTTAGTGGCCCAATAAATCAAAGTGTTTCAAGTTATGAGGGCAGGTGAAGATACTGTCAGTGTGTCTGACAAACCAGGGCATCATGACTGCTATTTCACTGCTTTTCGGCATTTATTTCTTCTCTCCATACAGCTCGCTCTCTGCCACTTTTGAGGGGAGAGAGAGGGGCACAAAGAGGGAAGAAACAAGCCAAACCTGCACTGCAAAGTTAAAATTCTATCGTGATCGGTTTTTTGCAGATTTAAAGGGTAACCAGTAAACCATGGTTGAATACATTGCTGTAAAATATGGCTATTGAGTGGTTTTGCTTCTTAGCTTTTCTCTTTTCTCCATAAAATTTCTGCTTGATTGGCTAGGATTCAGTGAAACCTCTCATTAGGGCACCATGGTTCATTAGAGCTTAAAGAGGCATCACTGAAAATTGAATTGACTGTGCTGTGGTTCTCTAGTTGTCGTGATTGGTAATTGTCTGATGTTATGCTATGTCCTTTGCATACATAAGTCTTTCTAAACTCCGTATGATTTGTTAAAGAGTTAATTTGTTTAATAGATAAACTCTGAATTGCAGAATCGGCAGAGAAATTCTTTATAGAATGACAAAAAAATATAAGCAATGGTCTTTCAGTACAAAATATTTTTTTGGAAATGACTCTGATAATATGCAGAACCCAGTAATTTTCACACTTGGGATGTCTTCATTACTTTTTGATTTGGGAGATGAGAATCTGACAATTCCTTAGACTTGCTACTGCCATTAGCCAGACTGATAGTCAAAGAGGAACAAATGCCATAATGAAAAAGCAATCTTGAAAACTTTTCTCCCCATCCTCCAATAAATGGAATAACAGAGCATAATTATTATTATTATTTTTAATCAAAATTACGAGTCACATTTGCCAGAGCACCCATGTGATTCTTCATATGGAATTCATTGACTGTAAAATTAAGTCTGTCCTGATTTGAATTGTGAAGTAAAATATATGGAAAGGGATGGAATCTAATTTAAGAAACTAAGTACCTAATTGGTGAAAACAGCAACCACAGAAACGTTTTCTCATGTGCAGGGACAGACAATCGTGTTTGCCTCCTTGAGAGGACAGTGGTATCTATAAACATGATTTGCTGGTGAAACAGGGAGGGGAGACCATGACATGTGAAATAATAGTACAGATAATAATTGACCTTTGCTTTGAAGTGATGATGATGTGACTATATTTGACCTAAAAACTGGTTCCTTTTTGCCTTCCAGCTAAAAATCTGACATTTTATGAAGTTACTGCTCCTTGAAACAGCAGTGCCAGGTTTTTTTTAAACAGGCAGAAAAACGTTCTTTCAGGGAACAAGGTCTTCCCTGGCTTGCTTTGGAGGTGCAGAGGACCTCTGTAGAAGAACTTCAGTGGAAGAGAAACATGGGACAGCTCTTCCTAGGAGCAAGGCGGAATCTCTTTGGTCTGTTTGTGTGGGACCTGGCTGAATGTGCCAGTCGAGCTTGCCTCAGAGGCTACTGCACTAGGGGTAATGAAGGCAATCATGCCACACAGTGTCCACCACAGCTAAGGCATCAGTAGCTCAATTTTACATTTCACACTTCTTTACTAGTCACTAGACCTTGTCCTGCCCTTTGTGGTAACTTTGTGGTAATAACTTAATGGGTAATGACCAGATTTCCCTCCTTGATATTAAAAGAAATATTAATTCATTTATTTTCTTGGTTTTATACACATAATAGTCTGTTAATTGCCAAGAAATTTAAGAATAATACATAGCCGTAGATAAACTCTGGAGTGAGTTTTTGAGTCAGATGAACTGGTTTGAGGAGAGCTCGCAATCCTTTGTTGTGAATAACAGTATTGTTTAAATTTGTTATTATCAGACTGCAAAAAGAATGTTGTAGCATTATTGTGGGTATCACATAAACTTGGGTTTAGCTCAAATAATAGAGAGCAAGAAGCAATGATAATCTCTATTTTAATCTGTGTACTCTGTGAAATGAAACATCATGCAAAATTACTGGTTTTGGTCTCTGAGGAGGTAGAGCACACTGATACAATGACATATATTTAATCAGAAGGAATATATTTAATCAGAAGGAATATATTTAATAAGAAGGAATTATATGACAAAAAATGTGACATGAGGACTGCTTCGAGATAGCAAGACACAAAATTTACACTTTCTATTCCATTTCTGTGAAATGAGCATTTAAAGGTCAGGAAGAAAGGCTAGTATTTGCATTTAAATGGAGATATTTTAAGTTGAAATGGTGACTCCTGACCTCTGTACTGACTCAAGTGGATTTTTGTTTTGTTTTTAGGGCTCAGACTGAGGCATCAAAAAAAAAGGGAAAATACTATAAATCAGTAAAATGCTAAAACTAGCTCTCAGGCTCTACTTTATTGCTACCTATTTGCACATATTTGGTCTTCATCAAACTATTCTGTGCTTTGTGTAGTTTTAAATAGACGTTTGGCCTCTACAGCATAACCACTGTAGGGTCTTCTGAAGGTGAATACACATTCAAGGAATCTGACTAAGAAAATACTACAGGTAACTGCAAATTCCCACGTCAGCTCTCTGTTCCCTCAAAGCACACACATTTCCCAGTTTGTGCATGAGGAACCTGAGAAGTTTATGCTTTTGGATAGCCTGTGCTTCAGCACAACATGTACCTGGGAGAGTTGTGATGTTTTTATTGTGCATTGGCAGTGCTCAAACTGATGTTCCAACTTTGGAACTGCACAAAATTGTCTCAAGGATGCAGGTTTGATTTGAAGCAGAATTTTTCTTTCTGCTTACTCAGTGCTGATGGGTGGGATGTTGGGAACCTTTACCTGGATACCTCCAGACTCAGCTACGTGTTTCCCTCTGGAGCAAGTAATGCTTGTGTTGCACTGTGCGGATGGGAGCTGAGGCTTGTTTCTCGCATTAGTTTGCATTGAGTGGAAATATTAATGCAGCAAAGATTGCTCTTCCCGTTCTCTTGATCTGTGATGGGTGTAGGCTAGATGAAAGATGATGATACAGCTGCGACTTCTCTGCCAGTTCCAGCTTGGGCCAGGCAGTGTTAATACAGAAGTCACAAGATTCAGATTTGCTATCATTATAATGCTGACACCCGTTCTGCTGATGGCACTTCAGGTAAGACTTGAAGAAACTTGTGTATGTGCAAAGTTCTTGAGGGAAATTTTACTTAGTGTCACACCACCTACAAGTGTCTGTGGAAAAAAATACCATGTTACCTTCTGAGAACTGCCTCTAAGATGTCACCTGCATCATCTTCTGAGCTGTCAAGATTGGCAGCAAAATTTTCACTTGTTAAAGATCTTTCTCACTACAGGGGTCTGCTGCATTGGAAATAACACACGTTAGACGAGAGATGCACATAAAAAAGTACCTACTTGAACTAGATTTAAAAGATACTAATATTTGAAGAGAAGGCTGCCATACTTAAAACTTTTAGTAATTAACTAAATTTCTTGCATGCAATATATTATGCCATAGATAATCTCTGGAATTAGGTAGCATTTAGATTGCCTGTAATCTCTTTAAATTTGCTAAAGAGGGAGTTTGAGTAATTTTAAATATTTCACTGGTGAGATCTTCCTGAAAATTTCTAGCCTTAAAACCACATGGATGCGGCCTATTTTTATCACTCTGAAGTAGGACATACTCATATGAGCTATTGCAAGCTCCTTGGCCAAAATGACATGTGCATGTAGTCTGAGAACTGGAGAAAAACAACACAGCTGGAGAAGTTTTTATTACCCCTTGGTAATGATAATGTCTTAGGACTTATTGGTAATAAAATGTTCAGCTAGAAATAAGAGGTTTTAATTGATCCTGCACTTTTAATAAATCATGTCCAGTCTTAAAGATTCCTGTTCCCACAGACTTCAGCAGGGGTGAAGGGTCAGCCCTGTTTGCAACTGCTCGCCTCTCGAAAAAGGAAGAAATCCTTCTTTGCTCAGTCCCCAGCTAGGGGCAAAACAAGATATTGAATTTCTAGTTTTGTCTGTGCTGCCTCATGAGTGACATCCAAAGCTGCTTGGGGTGACTGCTTTTTTTCTGAAAATCCTGCATTCCGATATAGCTTGGTCTGGTGGTACTGAGGTGCCAATACATTTGTTCAGTCAGAAACACAGTTTCTTTTTTGAACATGACTTTTTCAGTCTTGCTGCTCTGGAAGGGAGTGTTTCTCCCCTCACATTGTTTCTTAATTATTAATTATATTTATTATTTATGATTAATATTGATCATCCCTCTTCATTTTCTGATGTCAGTTTTGTAACAAGAACCCCATCTCCCCCCGATGGACTTTCTCTTTCCTTATTAATGCTGAGAGATGCCAGTGCTCATGGCTGAGCAATCGAGTAAATGAAAGTTCACAGTTTCCTGCAGTTGCTTTCCCTAGTGACAAAATTCAGCCTAAAGAGATGCTGGTTGAGTGTTATATATTCTATTTTTGCTTTTAAAGGAATGGTTTTCAAATCAGTGAGTTTACTTTGCATGCATGGACCCATTACATCTGTATGTAAATAAAGTAATTATTTAATTTTCAGCCATAAAAGGAGTCAATCTGCAGAAGAAACTTATAATATTTTGATAAATATATTTGAACTCTTCCACCTTTATTTCATCAAAGATTTGTTGTATTTTTTTGATACCTGTTGATGTGGCTTTTGGGATAATATAAAAAAGGTACATGTTTTTGCTAATAAACAATTCATTGTGCTAGCAAATGGAGCCAGTTCTTACATGAACAAGATTGACATCTCTTGAATAAGAATTTAAATTAGTTCCACTCTTCAAGTTTTGAGCATCGAACGTTTACTTCTGACCTTGGGCTTAACCATTGTGAGGTTTTTTCCTGGTTGTTCTGGATATTAGACAGTCTGTGTCTGTAGACCAACAAACATCTTTACCCAAATTGTGTGACAGGAGGTTACGCTGTTCTTGCTAAACAGGATGTACTTGTGGATGTAAAATCTCTGTCTCCTATAAGTACATATTACCGTCAGAAAGTAACAACATACTCTGTCTTAGCTGAGGAAGGTGAGACTATTTAAAACCCAAGATTATTAGTATAGATGCTTTTAAATTCAGGGCTCATTAATCAATTTTACAATCAGAGCAGCAAAAATAAGAAGTGTGTCATCTCGAGCTGTGATTATTTCCATCAACAGCAGCAGTTTAAAATGTAACTAAGGTAGTAAGTAGGAAGTATAAAAAAAAAAAATCCCCAAAGACCATAACATTTTAAATTGGAGGTTATATAACAAGCAGGAAGCAGCCAGGAAAACTTATGGCTCTTGCTTTTTGCAGAGTGAAGGGTGAACTTTTGACACGCTGACTTAGACTCTTTGTCTAAATTTACCTAGTTTGAGATACGCTAGCTTCATATCTTGTGGCATTCAACTGGGATTCAGTTAATTCTTTACAGCTACGGCCAAATTCATGAGTCAGAGGAATCCTTTCATTTATTTCAGCCAAACCCATATTTTACAGGTGACACTAGCATTTTCACATTTCTATTGGGGACATTCACATGGGGAAGAAAATAAATGGAGTAATAAAAGTGAGAAGATAATTGTCAGGAAAATGAAATGGGGAAAGAAAAAGTGATTTAAACAAAAGAAGGGAGAACCAGCTAGGAATTACTTATGTTTTCTCTGGTCTATTTTTGTTAATGTGGAAACCAACTTGCCGAAGGAATGAGAAACTCCTGTGTTAACCTACAGAGAGCAGAAATAGCCGAATACATTTGCAGTGCTGTGAACGTGGTCTTCCTAGCTTTGTTTCGATTTCCCTAGTGCTAATAGCATAGAAAACAGCAATAAAGATGGGCTGTCTGCTGACACATCTTATTAAACACTCTGCTGTTTAAACATGCATTGAGCAGATCTAATTGATACATCCAGGCCCTAAGAGGTTATGCTGGGCTATGAGTGGGGCAGCCAGCATTCCTGGATCCCAGAATGGCCTAGAGATTTTCAAAGGCCATCGAGGAGATACTAGGAAACGGGGACTTCTGACAGCCTCTATAGTACAAAAGGGGCCAAGAATCTTCTTATTCTTATGAAAACAACCTAAAGAAATACAGTACTGTAAGAAAAGAGATGTATTTTCTTGGTAACATATGGAAATAGCAAGGTAGGGAA
>NW_010308489.1:50868-61313 GCF_000700745.2 Antrostomus carolinensis
AAAGAGATTCTTGGTTAGTTTTAGCACTGGAAGCAGATTTCTGTCCATCAGCCATAGCTACCCAACAGGCTCCTCAGCCTTCGCTCAGAGATGCCCAAGTCATAGGACTATTTTCTGGAAAATGTTTCTCTGTCATGAAACCATATAAAGACATATTTGGGGGTATATTTTAAAAAAATATTTTAAACAAATTGAGATTCTGATTTTTTTTTTTTTTTTGTATCTTTGAGTGGTATTTTGGAAAATGGATAAAGTTCAAATTATGCTACACTGAATAGATCTGTCTAACATCAGTGAAGTCACTGACTTTAAATTTTGCATATGTGATCCTGTTGAGATTTTGAGGTTTTTCTAAAGGCTTTTTTAAACAAACAATTTTTTATTGTCCAGTGCTCAAGTATTTTTCAGTGTTGGCAATATTTAGGTGCAACGTTACCTGTGGTTGGATGAACAGATATATCATTTAGAGTCAACGCCATGGACAGCATAAACATGGCAGTCTGTGTGCTTGTTTATGTAATGATGGACAATTTTATAATTTTCTTTTTAGTGATGTTTGAAAACCATAAATATAGCAAAACATAAAGCTGTCACAATACATGATAGTGGCAGCCTACTGAGAAGATAATTATGATGCAATTAAGGCAGTTCATAGTGCTTTTTGACTAGTAAATGTTTGTAAATTGAAGAAAGATGCAACAGCACTAGGGACATGTATGTTATAAACTAACTCAAGTGCCAAACACTCCTGATCCCTCTCCCCTTAATTTTAAATAATATTTTTCCCAATACATGCTAGATCTTTATAGATTTACTTTTAGATTTGGTTACAACACAAGATCCTGATGTGTTCATATGTGCTGTACAGTATTTTCTCACGCATGGCATAGATTTTGATTTAGGAGCTGGTAAGATGAATGAGGGCATAAGATTACAGCAATTAATGTTTAATGTAATCAAAAAGTTGCCTATAACTCTTTTTGCACAGGCTGGCAAGAAGAATGACACACGCTAAAGAGTAGATTTAATTAGATGTCAGCTTTGCTAAGCTAATTTGTTTAGAGACGTATCTGGCAAAAAGTTGCATAGTGCCCTGTATGTTCCTGTTTGTATCTGAGTGTTTTAGTAGGGCTGTCTTCATCTGCTCTCCCTTCCAGATCCGATTTCTGTCTGTGGTCAGTCTAATCCCTGAAACAGGCATTAGAGCCCAGCCAGAGTCTTTAACTTTTGTCATCTTCACCTTTCAACTGATTTTGAGGAACCAGGCTTCCATGGAAAAGATACGTGCCCTGGACATCTGCCACTTGCTAATTGATTTAGTTTAGCAGCAACATCCTGATCTGCCTGGATAGGTACTGAAAGTGGTGGTGGTGATGGTGGGGAAAGGAATTTAAATATGCAAGAGAACATCCCCTATCCTGACAAGCCCATCAAGCACAATGAAATTATATGTCATTGTGAGCCTGTGGGTACAAAAGTGGGTTGCACTTGAAAAAAGTATGTATTTCTGCCATATACCTTGTCAGGTAGGACAGATGATGCCCTGCCTTACTTAGACCTCTTTCAAAACCAACTAACTGAAAGAGGACCTGAGGACACGAACCACAAACCAGAAAAGGTCCGTGACCTCTTTCATCCTGCTTGGACCAGCAAGTGCTGCCCTGTCTCTGAGGCTGCACTAATTATACTTTCTCATTTCAGCTTTGTATTGTGTTAAATGTTGTTTTAATTAAAAATAAATAGGTAAAATAACTCCTTAGAAGTGGTATCCCAGGAACAGAATTCTTCAGGGTATTTTGCTAAAGTTAGGCTTGTTTTCATCAATTTTGCTGGAGGACATGGAGGATAGATGTAAATTCTGTGATCTCAGTTATGTATGTTAAAGCTAAAGGAATAGTTAAAAGGTTACAGCTAAAACTGACCTTAAACTCGTTTGATGTTCAAATCTTTCATGTGTTGACAGATCCTCTCAAGTGAAGGTCGCTGCTTCAGCAGCCGTAGTTTCCCATTTCTGTATAACGCTCACCCACCTCATAAAAATATTACATTCAAAGTGGAAATTACAGGGCGAGTCAGACTGAGTCCCTCTAAATAGTCCACTGATCCATTTCCCAGCAAATACACATTTTAAAGCTGGAATAGATGTTTAGCTTATTTATCAGGACAGAATTTCTATGCAGTATGTTTATTATTTTCCTCACTAGTTGTATGAAGAGTATTTCTATTCAGAGGTGGTTGCTTACTTCTTATTAGGCCTAAATTGTACATTTCTTCATTCAACCCATTACATATGCCTCCAGATAAACCTGAATAACTTACCTTTGCCCTTTCCATCGATAGCCCTTATAGCTGTGGAAACTGTTGAGCCCCACAATTACTTCATCATTCCTTAGCCAAGGAATGGATTGAATTTTTTCAAGAAGTGTTAGATGTACTATTCTGTATGGCTCTTGTGCTACACCAAAGTATGTTAGAAATGTCTAACATTTCATCAAGCATGGAATTGAGCAATGTGACTAATTCCTGTCACTCTTATTTGTTCCCTTTGTCACCAGGGAGGAATGTGTGCAGGACAGAATTTTCTTTCTGCTGGGTCTTTCGCTGCTTTTCCTTCTTGTGCGTGAACCACTGTGTATCTCATTAAGTGCTAGGTTTAGTGTGCAGTTATGAGTTCATTCACTTTATCATTGAAAACTTGTGCCAACCAGTGTTTTTTTAAAAATCTCATTTTGTATCTTAGTCTTGCCAGCCTGGAGTCCTAGCTTTTTCTTTCTGAACTCCCTGCAGTTTGTCTACATCATTTGCGGGAGGCAGCGTGGTGTAGAGGTTAGGTAATAAATCTGGGTTCCTGGCTCTGGCTCAGACTTCCCATGTGATCTTGATAAATCATTTACCCTTATTGCCTCAATTATGAAGTAAAAAGAGGTAATATTTACTTACCTCAGAGGAACTGTAAAGTTAAAATGTTTGAAAGCCCCTCCAACTATTTCTCTGGCTACTTATGTATCTTTTATATTGAATTTTGTCTTTGGTGTCTTTTTGTTTTTCCCCTTTTCTCCCATTTTCTACCACAGTTAGTGGCCACTATTCATTTTCTACCATAGTTCTTTTCTCTGTATTGGAAGGTAATGCTCTCTGTCTTGTGATCTGTCACTGTGTGGGTCATCCTGAAACTCTCCTCCTGTAAAGTCTTCTACAATGTTTTCTTATACTGCAATTTTTTGGTGTTTTTTTGTCCAAGCTTTGCAAAACTGTAGATTTGTAATGTGTTTCTGCTTTGTTAGTGCCACCTCAATGCTTTCAGTTAAGTTTCCATATAAAGGTTCAAAGACACAATTCCCATATATTCTACTTGTGCTTTTTTCTTTTACTTAACCTGTTCATGTTGGTGTAAGAAGCGTCACTAGGAATTTGTACTATATTCTCAGTTATGGAATAGGAAATTGCTCAGTAGCAATTACCTTGTTACAAACATGCCTGTATTCTCAAAGTGAAAACTGAAGTTTTGAGGTAGAGCAGAGATGCCTGCATACCTGAACTGCTTCAAAACGTGTCTGTTTGTGCAGTTGTATCATCAGTGAACACATATTTTATGTTTCTCTCTGATTCCCTGTCACAAGGATTATGTAAAAGACAGATGAATAAACCATTGTGTGAAAATGAATATGCTTGAAATTTGAGTACTGTTGTTCTTTTTATTTGCACATTTATTTTGCATAATAGATTGTTAAAATAACAAACCCATAACATTTTGCTGCTTCTTTTTGTTCATTTTACTTGGGACATGAACTGCAATCTTTCAAAGGTATTTTGCAGTGAATCTGGGACTCTTCTCCCTATATTTATTTTTGTAATCATAGAATAAAAATATTCCCAACATTTCTAAGTTTTAAGGAGATTAATCTATGCTGCATTTTAAAGGAGGGTTAGAGGGTTATGCCTATTTAAAATGTACTAATGATACCTAGAGACAGTTTAATCAGAACTGCAGGTGAAAATTTCCTTGCCTCCTGGTCATTCAGTAAACAGAGCACACAGTCGAACAAATACTGTGAAATAGGCTGTCTTTTTTTTTTTCTTTTCTCTTTTCTCTTTTCTCTTTTCTCTTTTCTCTTTTCTCTTTTCTCTTTTCTCTTTTCTCTTTTTCTCTTTTTCTCTTTTTCTCTTTTTCTCTTTTTCTCTTTTTCTCTTTTTCTCTTTTTCTCTTTTTCTCTTTTTCTCTTTTTCTCTTTTTCTCTTTTTCTCTTTTTCTCTTTTTCTCTTTTTCTCTTTTTCTCTTTTTCTCTTTTTCTCTTTTTCTCTTTTTCTCTTTTTCTCTTTTTCTCTTTTTCTCTTTTTCTCTTTTTCTCTTTTTCTCTTTTTCTCTTTTTCTCTTTTTCTCTTTTTCTCTTTTTCTCTTTTTCTCTTTTTCTCTTTTTCTCTTTTTCTCTTTTTCTCTTTTTCTCTTTTTCTCTTTTTCTCTTTTTCTCTTTTTCTCTTTTTCTCTTTTTCTCTTTTTCTCTTTTTCTCTTCCCACTGCTAGACAACTTCAGACTTCTTTTTTTTTTGGTCTGCACTCCATATTATCCCTGATAGAACTTGGAGAAATGTTTACTTTGAGTCCAGAGCTTGTTATGAGTTGCAGGCCTCATCAGCAGACTCCATGAGAGATTACTAGCAAAGTGATTTAAGCTCTTCTCACAAGCTTTAGATATTTTCTGCAATCCTTCAGCTTCCAGAGCATGTGGTGGAGCCTCTTCTTAACCCCAGTTCTCTCTATCTCTCTGCTTTATAGGCTTTGGGATTTAGATCGACATACCTTAAAATTTCAAAGGGGTTTTGAATCTCATGGAGCAGATTTAGACCTGTGGAGCACAGAATCATGGCAGGCACTTTTTTTTTCTTTTTTTCTTTTTTTTTTTCGCAACAGGTCCGTTCAGAGGTGGTTCATTTAATGATCCTGTCTCCGGCTGGAGTTACTGTTCCTCTACAACTCTCCCACAGCGAGGAAGTCTGATAGTTTAGCGTTTGGAAGCTAAATCAATAGCATACATTCATGAGGGGAGAGATCCACAAGCATTACCAGGAGCAGTTCTTGTTCACATGCCAGTTACTCTTGTGCCTTAAACGCTGAGTGAGAGACACTTGCTTGAACTAAAATGTACGTGGGAGTTCAGTGCTCATAGTTACTCCCTCTTCTGTAGTGTTAACTATAAGGTATCAATTAGAATAATGAATATGCTGTTTAAACAGCACCTGGTTTTCTATTTTGAATCGACATTTTAAAAGCCAGTGATCAAGTTATTGCTTTATTAATGTAGATCTGGTGAATATACTAACTAATGACTTCAGAATTTGATGTGACGTGAATGTTCTATTAATGCAGAGGAAAAATTAGGCTATCATCCCTGTCAAGTAAGAAACAAAGGAATGATAAATGAGGTGAATAGTTATCCTAGCTCCATGCAGTTTCACAAAAGTTTGAGGTACCACTCTGAGATTATCATTTGAAGAGTTATTTTTAGAACAAAAAAATAAAGTGAGGTGGCACTTGCCATGTGTTAGACCACCTGAATGACAATATAAGGGGAACTTTCCAAGGCATACAGGACAGGGAAGTCGTGATATTGCATCTTGAACATCCATCACTGGCCACGTTACTGCAGTGCAATGTTGTGAATGAAAGTTAATGCCATGATTTTCAGTAAACTTGAGCTTTAACTTTTTTTGTTTGTTTGTTTTTTGTTTTTTGGTCACTTAAAAGGCAGTAAAACCTCCTGCAATGAAACTGCATCTCCTAAGTGACAGGAAGCTGTTCCATAGCGCCTGCAGCATTTATGTTAAGAACTAGCTTAAGGTCTTTGCTCCTTCAGATACAGTTTAATAGAATGAATACTGCAACCATTTGTTCCAGAGATATATTCCTCTAAAAAGTTTCTTTATTGACTTTTTTTTTTTTTCAGTGTTCCCTTTCTGTAATTTCTGTGGAGTTTAATTATTAGCCCCAGGTATCCTGGTTGAAATCCAGGCTATAAGAAATGAAGGTTTAAACTGAGACTTGTCTTTTGAATTGCTGTAGAATAGTTTTCATATAGTTCCTATAATGTATGTTTTTCTGTTTACACTGTTGGGTAAATGAGAAAGAAATGATCGCTTCTGTTTGAATTCTGGTATATGAAGACAGAGTCCCAAAGCAAATGTCGATGTGACTAAAGTGGTATTGAAGCATTATTAAAAAGCTGCACTTTCAAATATTTTATGCTTTGTTTCGCAAATAGTCAATGTTCAATGAAGACTAGTTACTTAATGTAATTCTGGTGCTTGCACTTTACTGAAGTCAAAGCAACTTTTCATTGGTCCCTGCTGGCTTTGGATCAAGCCTTTGGTTTAAAGTATTGATTAAAAGAGAAACTCAATATGAATGGGAAGCTAAGAGAATTAATACAGTGAATGCAGTGAATTAGCACCAAAAAAAAGAAAAGAAAAGAAAAGAAAAAGCAGCCCACAAAAGATTGCATCCACAAATGTAATTTGTTCCTTTGATTTGATGAGTTTGGTTCCAGGTGCTTATTCAAAAGCCATCTAAGTAGTGGCTTTGCCTGTACCTACCCAAATGCTTTTTTTCTTCCTCTTTATTCTTTTTCTAATAGCTCTGCTGTTTAATATATTTTGTTTTCCTAGTATTTATTGGATTGTTATGCAGTGAAAAATATGAACAGAGGAGATTTAATTCAGGACTGCTACAGCTGCTGGACCTTAGAAGATAAAATACCATGGTAGTGAAGATTGTCAGGCACCCCTATAAAAGATGAAGTGCCCACTGGAAAAAACAGTGTTGTCACTTAAAATGTGGTAGTCTAAGAGGGAAAATCAGGATGGGTCAAGGTGTCTGCTATAGTCTCGCCTTTCCTAAATCACAGTCCTCAATAATACAAGTGAATATTTTTAAAAGAAAAGGGGAAAACAGAATTGAGTAGCTTCTCATACAGCTCCCTGAGGTCTGCCATATCTAAATACTGTGAATGGAAATTGCTGAACAAAACGAATGCAGCCTGTTTGACAAATCATATGCCGATTTACCTGGGGTTTTATATCCTTGGGAGGATTACACAGCAGAGAAAACAACTCAAAAATAATATAAATCCAGAAAACACATCACAGAACTTTGTTGTGCAAGCATGCTGTGTTTCAAGTCACGTTGATTGGACAGACCAATGCTTGTGGTTTAGAAACTAAATTTCAATTGAGTAAATAATGTTTTATATATCCCTTAAGATATTTGACATTTCAACCATCCAGATTAGTAAAATAAAGGCAAATTTGAAGGACATCTAAAATTGCCATCGAGGTAGAAAGAAAAATAATGAACGTATTATCCATCACAGCACTGCTCACTGGGGAGATGATAGTTTTTTATCTCCAGTCAGAAATACAGAAGAGAAGGATGCATTTTAGGAATATAATCCTGATCGTGGTTAGCTCTCCCTCTCTTGCACAATGTGGTCTTTTTCCTGTGTACCCTTTTTTTTTGGCAGACCTACTGTGTCAGGAAAATCTATAACTCTTTTGACCAAAAAGCAGACTGCTGCTGAATCTATCACTTTATTAGGCTGCAAGTGAGACCCCTTCCTAACAGGGGTCAAATGAACCTTGGTCTGGTCATCAGGTAGGGAGAAAAATTTGAAAAGAGATTCTTAGTGTGCAGAGAAAACATCTCTAACAGCAGAAGACCGTGTATTTTGGCTTTTCATTAGGTCAGCTATCCCACTGGTGAAATTAAAATGGTGGGGAAATAGAGTCCGGGGACAAACAGAGGAGAAAGAAGGAAGAGTTATGTTCCTTTATGTACCCTATGGTTTGGTTATTCTCAAATCATTATCCATATCTTCAAAATACATTTTATAGGCTTAAAGTTCAGTGCTGCTCATGTGAATGGCCACCCTGAGATGCTATCTCACTAAGTGTATATGGTTAGCAAACTATGAAACCCATCACTAAAGTGTAGGTCCTAGTATCCTACAGAAACATCCACATTTTGACTTAATGGCGACGTAATCATATACTCTCCCAAACGATAAAATGGAATCTAATACAGGTTTCTTTTCCTATCCCTGAAATTAACCTTATTTCCAAAGAAAGAAGAAAAATATGTGACTAATAGTAGACGTGTAGATGCAAAAATAGTCTCACTGGTGCTAGAGAAGGTGATGAAGCAACCCTGAGCATTCCCTCAGCTCTAGTTTGCCCTGCTCTAATTTGCTTTCTCAAAGACCGAATTTGGGGCTGGCTGGAGAGCTAACCTGCTTCAGGAACTGCTCCAAATAGTACATGCAAGATTGCCACAGGCTGGGCTCCTCCTAGATGGCATGACAATTCCTCCTGTGTCTTTGGAAGACATGCATTTTATTATTTCAATTAGTTCACCTTTTTCCTGAGAGAGCTTGTTCTCAATGTCTAATGAGTTTGTAAGAGGGAGCTTTTTTTCCCATTTTGATACCAAACTTTTGGTGGTTTCCATTTCTGGAAAGACTGTGGCAACCTTTGGTCTTCAAGTTCTGCTTTCTAAACAGGCACACATACAGACATACAAGATTAATAGCCATTTTTCTATTCAGAAGCTGAGATGAGCTCACCTTTCCTTTCAAAAGATTTCTGTGTGTTTGCTGGGTTTGTTTTGTCATTCCCATCTGATCAATTAGGTTTCTGAGTCATAGCCAGAGAAGATATATAATGTTGATGGTCAGGTATCTTTTAAAAATGTTCTTCCAGTTTGAGTTTGTCTGGCCTCACTGAAAACTCTGGAAATCATATTATATAGTCTGTCTTTTTTAGGGAGAGCTGGTCAAGAATTTTCCAATATAAAGTTTTTTCTCCCGAGCTCACCAGTTCCTCAAAAGAGAAATGTTTTCAAGAAATGTATTTCTTATGCAGCTGATGGAGTTAAATAAGTAATTGAGATTTACCAGTTCATTGCCTGCTTTTCCAAATTTAATAGTTTCTTAATTTTCTGCCTGTTTATAGAGTTGATCAGTGAGTCACGTCTTTTTCCCTGGATCTCTGAAGTTAACATTTCAGAGCTCTGTGAGAGGGAAGAATACATACTCAGTAATAAATTGTGGATAAATACTTCATAGATAAACCAACTTCAAAAATTACTTTGTTTTTCTTCATATGAACTTATCAAATCCATACAACAGCAAAAGAAGTATTTTATTCAGGAATGAGTGTGTGAATTTTTGATACGTGATCAAAAGTACATCAGATTTTTCTGTGTTGTTATTTTATTTTTACTGGAGAATAAAAGTGTCTCTGTGCATCCCCCATGATGTTGTTGAACAGAAGACCAATAAGAATACATCTAATAAATTAAAAAATAAGTTTCATTTCTGTATTCAAAGGGGAGTTTAATGAGTTTTTCACACAGTAAACAGTAGTAAGTTTATGAACAGTTCTACCGTGCTTGTGGTGAAGGCTATGTAAATTACGCTGATGCATATTTATTCATGTACTTCTTGTGGGAATATAGTTAGGGATCTATAAGCATATATCAGAATTTGTTACAGTGAAGGAAAACTATGAGGAAGGCTTATTATCCCAAGAGTGGAATTAAGGTGAAATTAACAAGTAATTGAAGTTATCTTTGATCATGATTTTTCATTCCCTTTTTTTCCCTGCTCTGAGGAAGTGAATATTTTTGATGTTCGGTGGAGCAGTACAATGCTGCACAGAGAAGCATAATGCTGAATTTTCATAATAATGTTTGTAATGCAAATGAGGGACACTTCAAAAACAGGTTGATTAGCATTTCTTAATAAAATGCCAGTCTCCTCCTTTTTCTTCATTAATTCTATCAGCAGATTACATAGCTAGATTTTAACATTAGTAAATGTGAAGTGTGTAGTGGCTTCTCGTGATATAATTATTTGGTGTCTCTAAATACTTTCAGACTGTGCGTTTAAAACAGTTCCTCCAGCACTACAGCATTACAGTGAATTAATGAGCAGCTTGTCACCTCCAGGACCTTTCCTTTGAAATCCAGTCTGGCTTAAAGTGAACTCCTACCATTTCAGGCCAGCAGCTGGTAAAAGGTTAGAAAATGAATGAGCTCCAGGGACATTGCTGAACTTCCACAGGAGCATATATTTACTTTAGTGCTGTTTTTCAGAGATCAAACTGGGGGAAATACAGAGCTGGTGTGCAGTTCCACCCACAGACTGCAGCAGCCAGCCAGAGTATGTCCCCCATGGCACGGCGTTCAGTAACCTGCTTTCCTCTCCTCTCCTTTCCTTCTGCAAGGGAGGCATGGCAACATAGCAACTGCCTTCTCCTTCCTATGTGTCATTTAGGCTTTTTCTGAATTATTTTTTGTCATTTTTTTAATTGCCGAAGCTTCCTTCTGTTCCCTCTTCTCCTTTATTTAATTTTAAAATAAATTATCATCTTCCTTATCTCCCAGATCTCTTTCC
>NW_010308489.1:61330-74058 GCF_000700745.2 Antrostomus carolinensis
CTCCATTGTTTCCCAATGGGAGACCCAACAAGCTATCTCATACTCCACACCAGGTACACCTTTCCTTCTCTGCTAGACCCCTTGTGAGGAGCTATCTATTGCTCATTTCAAAGAATGAAGTGTTGTTGTGCTGCTTTGATTTTAGAGGGGAAACAGAAATGACATTGTGTGAGCTTTAAGTTCAGAGCATCAGTTAGAGCAGTTGGTGAGCATAAGTCTCTGCCCAGTTTTGATTCCAGTTGAGCACTGCTTTGCTGGTCAAATTTCTTTTCCTAACTGTATAAAGCAACAACAAACTGAGTTTTCAGGAGCAGTATTTAAATAATACGTGCAACTTACGATAAGCATTCCAATTGTACAACTGAACTTGGAAGTTTAAAAGCCGTGGAAGAAGTTGAACTTTGCAACTGTTCCTGGAGAAGCACTGAATTAGGGATACTTTAATCTCTTCTGATTTTTGTGTTTTAATGCTGTCTTGTTAGTGGTTTCCAGCATGGGGCTGGATCATTGTGATCAGACTGTGTCTGGAACTACCTAACATAACTCAACATATTGTTTCTTCTGAAACTCTTATGCAGGATTTTTGTTTGTTTGTTTATTTTGGCCCCAAATTTGAATGTAGAAATCATGTATAACACTAACTCTTATTAAGATGGTCCTGAAGTCTCATCTTTGTTAGTAAAGCATCCTGACAATCTTCTTCTTTCATGTGTGTTGATTTTGATTAGATAATTCATCAAAAGCCTGTTATTAGCCATTTCTTAGGCCTTCTGTTTCAGGCAACCACTTGTCATTATATCTGGTTGAGGATTACTGCTCAGCAATCAAGCTAAGGCTTGCTGCGTGTCCCCTGATTTCCCTTACAATACTGCGGGGAAGTCGTGTGGAATTCCCTGTTTTCATTAATGGAGTCACTTAAATTTGGCATTTAGGATAAAACAATGATTTGTGCTATTGATGACTGCTTAAGCTCTTTGCTGTTGATATTGAGTCAGATCTTAACTGTTTCAAAAATAAACGTAGCTCCAACAAGCCGCATAAATTTACAGCCCAGCAGTCTAGTTTAATTTGTGCATGGCAAGTTACATTGATGACTTTTGCTGTCTTCTTTTTTTATTTGATTTGGGAGAGGGAGTTGTGTTATTTTAAAAAGATTGTTGTTAAATGAATTGGGTGAAGGAAATTAATTTGTGGAAATATCTTAATTTAGATAAAAATTTCTTTTTTTTTTTTTTTCTTTCCTTTCTCCACCCCCCCACCGCCCCCTTTGGTTTTGATTGTGGACTAGAAACACAGAAAAGTCTGGCTTGGAAGGGACTTCTGGAGATTATCTGGTCTGACATTCTGTTGCTGGCCTTAGATTTTGGGCCTTAGATTAGGTTATCTGGGACATGACCAAGCTGAGCCTTGATTATTTTCAGCAAGCAGATTCCATCACTTCCCTGAGCAATCTATTCCAATGCTCAGTTGCTCTCACAGTGAAGAATTTTTTTTTCCTTATATCCAGATGTACTTTCCCCTGAAGGAACTTGTGCCCGTTACCTCATGTTCTGTCAAAATGCATCCTGATGAGAAGAGTACCTCTGCTTTCTCTATAACTACTTTTTTTAGGTATTGGACGACTATAACTAGATCTTCTGAGCCTTTTCTTCTCAAGCCCAATTCTCCTCAAGTCCTTTCAATTTCACCAATTCTCTCATCATCCTGGTGGCCATTTGCTGGACCTTATCCAGTTTTGCCATGTCTTTCTTGAAATGTGGGGTGACCAAAACTGGACACAGTATTCCAGACATGCCCTAGCAAGTTCTGAACAGAGTGCGGCAATAACATCCCTTGACCTGCTGCAGTCCAGGACATGGTTTGTCTTCATTGCCTCAAAGGTGTTCTGCTGACTCATTCACCTTGCCATCTGCCAAGACCTCCAAGTGCTTTACAGCAGACTTATTTTATGGACTTGTACATGTCTAATTTGAACAGCTGGTCCCTAACTCAACTCTTTTCTATGACTACAGGCATCTCTGGTCTTTTCAGTTTGACTTGTATTGGGTCATGATTATCGCAGCGAGAGATGCTGGGAGGGAGTGAATTTAACTGTGAGTGTCTTCTGGAGGGAGGATAGGATGTGTGCACGCACACCCCCCAGTGCTCTGATACTAATGGAAGGGAACTGGTGTTTTAGCAATCTGATTTTTTTTATGAGAAAGATATTGTAAGAGCATGAACTGCTTCTGCGTTGTATAAATATGCCTGCCTGGCCTCGCTCACTCCTGGAAGTGCTGTGTGCAGAATATTGAACTCGCCAGGCTCTCATCCTGTCCTGGCTTTTTTCTCTCTTTTGCCAGCTGACCTGCTCACTTTGCCTGTTCCCTAAACCAGGCATCCAGAACCCAGCTTCAAACCCAGAGACGGGGCTGTGTTAGCATGACCTCAGCTTCCTCAGCAGAGCCCCAGGGCTACATGTCAGCACTGGGTGGGATTCCAGGCCCACCTGGACTGGAGCACCAAGCAATCTCCAGTCTGTTGTGAAAGACCTGCTGTACTTCTCACAGGGCTTTACCTAGCAAGGCAAAATGAGAGGAGGAGGCGAGAGGGTGCAATGCACACAGCCTCCCTAACCACCCAGTGTTTGTTCATTCTCTGCCACCACCTCCAGCAGCTTTGTTCTGAAGGTTTTCTTGGGTCATAAGCAGCAGACTCAGCCTTTATGCTGCTCTGTCAACAATTACATTACAGATGAGTACTGCCAAAATTTTGATCATTTACTGAGTTGAGAGTGGAATGCATTTGCTTAGTGGAGACAGGGTTGCACAGTCTTCCACGTTAAGGCAAAACAGTGGAAAGAGCTACGGGAGGACCAGCCAGCTCAGACTACATCGTTGGGAAGGGAGGATTGCACTGCCCAACAGCAACTCCACTGGCTGACCAAGAAGGAGCAGTGATGTAGCTTCTGCTCTTGCCTGTCCTTTTACTTGCAACGTAACAGCTAGGTGTGTTGTTGGGTATCTGGCCAGGTTTCCAACGTGGGAAAATAAATAAGGATTTTTTTTTTTTTTTAAGAGATAAATAATTGCAGTTATTATTGATTGTGAAGTGCTTTATACCTGAACTACTTTCAGAGACTGTGGCTCTATTGATGCCCTGTATTACTTGACAACAGGACTCTTGATAGATGGATGATACGGGGCAGACCTCTCCGTTAAGCCTGTGGGCTCTTTGCATGATTGGATTAAGTCAGTTCCTAATGTGATCTTTTTCCATATCACAAGCCAGACTCAATACAATGTAATCAGAGAAGAGCAGCTAGAATGCTAGCATGGCTAGTTGTAATAAAGTGAAAAATCAACTTCACTTTTTCTTAGCTTGTTACAGTAATTTATTTTAACAATGAAAAAATTAATTCAGTCAGGAACCTTCTATAAAGTGATGATACTGTTGCTGAGAGTCAGAGCTACGAAGTTTTGCTAGCTCCCCTTAAGGCCAGAGGAGAACCCAGACATGATCAGCGTGGAGTTGATGAATTAAGAAGCACTCAACATATTCAGAGTCTGAATTATTAGACATTCAGAAATTGACTCTGAATGGCTTTTATTTGTATGGGGGGGCGGAGGGGAAGGAAAATATGTAAATATGGCGAGTTTTCATTTATGCTTGAGAGGACAGTATCTTACCCAGGTTAACATTCACCTTTCAGCAATGGTTTGGTCATATGGCTTATTTTTAAATAAATCTTCAATGAATTAAGAAAAACAGACCATTTCTGTGATGATAGAAGCCCAGTGCCCTTTGTTAGTAACGAAGCAGAAACAGTCCTTCTTTCTTGCCATCACTTTAAGTTTCCAGTTACTTTTTCTTCTCTTTTTCCTTCATTCTGAAGTTAAAAACACATTCAAAATTGTGCTTGTGTTGTTTGATGAAGGTGAAATTTCAGAAAGTTAAATGTTCAGAAACAGGGCTAACTTGGTTTATGTTAGCTGTCCTCCTGGGAGCATTGCTTTGATTCCAGGTATAAAGGCTAAGGGAAGTCAAACAGTTCCCATATATCCCTAATATTATACCCCATGTGTCTGATACTACACCAGAGGTTGGCCCCAGACCCAAGGGATTTTGTTCTTGTCAGGCTACTTCCAACCTGTGACTGGTGGGAAGGAGAAGATAGATGTTGTCATATTCCAATCACGACACCAAAAAGAATCTGAAATGCCTTGTTTATCATGACCATGCCTTTACCAGAGCCAGACAGGAATCTGTTAAATAAAGGGACTAGCTAGACCAAAGGGGAAAGAAAGCATCAAAGTATGGTCATGAGTTTGATCCTGAAGTTACAGGAATTCTGGAATATATTGAAAAGGAAGGTGATAGATAGTAAATTCATGCTAAGAATAGATTTTGGTAAGCAAAATAAACCCCTGCAATTAGTTTTTCCCATGATTCATTTAGATTAAATTTTCAGTTGGACTTAGAGCTAATGACAACACTGGAAGATCCGTTTGCTACTAGTTAGTAGGAAATTGTATCTGGAAGGACATGGTAGGAAGTGGGATCCATTTCATCAATTTCTTAGGAAATTAAGTTTTCAATTAAAATAAAATTAATTTATTTTCCTAGAGATAGGCCTGTAGAGGCTTCCATTTGGGAGATTATTGTCAAACATCCACAAACAGATGCCTCCTGTGTTTCTTTAGTTATAACATACTGAAGCAGGGGTGAAAAATAAAAAAAAAAGTCAGTATTACTGAAGTCTTGTTGGGGAGCTGCAGAATTGACAAGAATCAGAGGAAGTTCCTGCTGCTTAAAACTGTTGGAGTTATTCATGGAGAGAAAGGCCTACAATCACCAGTGGAAGAAAACAGATGAGGTGACAAAAGCACTCAGCTAAAGTCAGCAAGTTAAACTGGTTTGTCCCAATGACATACCTTTTTCACAAAACCTACTTTTTCCATTGGAAAAGTTGGAGGGGTTTTTTTCCTTTTCCCCTTCCTCGCCTTTTCTCCCCTTCTTTAAAAACAAAGGACCACCCTCCTTCCCACCCCAAAAAAACCCCCAACATCTCTGTAAAATCCAAGCAGTTCCCTGGAACAGTACTGCCAGTCTAGGACAGTTACAGTGACTTCATTTTACCTCTGTTGGGATGAGGGAAGAGAATGTTGAGAGGCAGCTCAGTGTTTGGTATCTGGTATTTGAAAAAAGTTAGTGTTCTGGAAGCTATCATTAAAAAAGCTGAATAAATATTTTTTGTTTGTATGTTTAAGTGGTAGGTGCTGTGGTCTAATTTGGAGGAAATGACTTGATGTCCTGTTGAGTTGGAAGCCTCCAGCAGAGCTTGGGAAAGGTGTGAAGTTCTTCATTTCAAAATTGCTCTGCTGTGTCCCCAAAATGTTCCTGTCACATGTGTTTCCATATTCCTCTAAAAGCATGTGCAAAATTTCCAAAATGTCTAGTTCTGTTGAAAATTATATTTTCTAAACCAAGGTTCAGTTTTTTTTCCCACAGATGCAGAGTCTGATTTATGTTTGGGGAGGCAGGGGTTTTATAAGTGAAGACTTCATATTTGCTCTCAGTTGGTGCTAGGTAGACACATTTGGGAGTGCTCAAACCCTTCACCTCTCTTCATCCCATACTTTCACTTCCACAAAGCTAGAAACACTACAGATTTGCCAGACAAACAGAAACTGCATTTTAAAGTGGAGCGGGGGGGGGGGGGGGGGGAAAAAAAAAATAGCTAAGATCAAATAGCGTTCGCTCCTGCAATTCAGTACGAACAGATGGAGGTGGCAGACGAAAATGGAAGAATTCAAATAATTCTACATTTGCATTTATAAAAGTATGGAAAGAGAATTTCTCTTCAAAACTACCCACTCCTGAGATATGTGCAACCAAGGCAGAAAATAAAGATTGAAGGCAAGGCAGAGTGGAGGCAAACAGTGACCAAGAATGTCAGTTTGGGGGTTTTTTGGGTTTTGTTTTGTTTTGTTTTTTTAAAAGGAAAGAGAAAAATAAAGGAAGACTATTGAAAGGAAACATGTTGAAGGATAAAAGCTGGCACTGGAGAACAGTCTAATGCATTTGAGGTATTGATCCAAAAAAATGCCCTATAAGCTTTACAAAGAAAGATGTGATGCTTTGGTTTCCCTGGAGCATAGGGGTATAGAATCATAGAATCACAGAATGGTTTGGGTTGATAGGGAACTTAAAGATCATCCAGTTCCAACCCCCCTGCCATCAGCAGGGACACCTTCCACTAGACCAGGTTGCTCAAAGCCTCATCCAATCTGGCCTTGAACACTTCCAGGGAGGGGGCATCCACAACTTCCTTGGGCAACCTTTTTTCCAGTGTCTCACCACCCTCACAGTGAAGAACTTCTTCCTAATATCTAATCTAAACCTCCCCTCTTCCAGTTTAAACCCATTTCCCCTTGTTTTGTCATTAACTGCCCTTATGAAAAGTCCCTCCCCAGCTTTCTTGTAGGCCCTTCAGGTACTGGGAGGTGCTATAAGATCTCCCTGGAGCCTTCTCTTTTCCCGGCTGAACAGCCCCAACTCTCTCAGCCTGTCCTCATAGGAGAGGTGCTCCAGCCCTTGGATCATCCTCGTGGCCTCCTCTGGACTCGTTCTAACAGGTCCATGTCTTTCTTGTGTTGGGGGCTCCAGAACTGGACACAGCACTCCAAGTGGAGCCTTACGAGAGTAGAGTAGAGGGGGAGAATCACCTCCCTCAACCTGCTTAAAGCAATTCAGATCGAGGGGAAAAAAAATGTATCTTAAATCTAGTAGAAAGACAAAGCTTCTGTCATTTTCAAAACCCAAATTGTTATGGATTTCACCATACGTGAAATGCAGTCCTAATTTTGGAACCACTAAGATCTGGGACTACAGATGTTGCTTGCTATGGTCACCTACATGCTGAGAATTGTGCAAATGAATTTAGGAAATGCTCCCAAAATAGCAGATACTGTTTTCTAGATAAAAAATACTGCAGAGAGAAGGACAGATAGAGAAATTTATACATATAAAATAATACAAAAATATTTTTTGAGTGTAATCTCAATCTCAAAATAGTTGCTGAGTATTGATACTGGCTTAATGAGAGCAGAATGGAGCCATTTGCAGTGAATAATGTATTAAGTAGTTGGAATGTGAAATATTTACTAAAATAAGAGTAATTACAGAAACCAAGCTAATGGCAGTGAAGCTGTAGGGAAGCCTGTGGAATGTGATATGTTGGTTTGCTGCAGTATGAATGCTGTGGGTAGGTTTTTTTGCTTTTATACAATACACTGAATTTTTTAAGGTTTGGGGTTTTTTTTAAATTGCTTTTACATGGGAATATGGGAACACCAAGTAAAGCATGTTTTTCCCTGGTTCTAATGTCTTTTCATACCATGTTTAAAAACACCTACACAGTGCTACATGCATCATGCAGAGAATTGAGTTTTCCTTTCAAAAAATTTCTGAGTTTTTAAGTACTATGCTGAGATTGAACCCCTTTTTTTTTATTTTTTATTTTTTTTTAAAAAAAAAAGCTTACACCACAACACAATGTCGTAAAAAGGGAAAAATGAGACTGGTTCTTCAGCATCTTCTGTCTGGAGGTAATAACTAAAAGTACATTTGATTATGGCATTTGCTGTTTATTATAAGGACTGCATCCATATCATTCAAATACAGCTAGGAGCCTATTAAAGAACTTTTTGTTCTCAGCTGCAAAACTAAACTGATTCTGTGCCCACTGGCAAAGGCTGAAGTTTCCATTGACAATATGTAGACTTGGATTTTGTATTTTTATTTACAGCCAAAATTCATGCTTTAATGTTGTAAAGAATATATTATAATACTGTCAAAATGCCCTTTTAATAATTTTATTCATTACTCAATGTGTTTTCAAATATTTAATGTCTTTTGCCTTTTAGTGTGAAAGTTAATCTGTTACCTGTTACTAATATCTGTTCAGATGTACAAATGCTCTTTTTTCACAGATATATACATGTGCAATGGAACACAGAGTTATTTAACTATAAAACTTGGAATCCAACCCCAAGCCATAGATACCAAATCAGAATTAATTGTTTTTTCTGATTTAGAATAAAGGCAACAAACCACTAACATACAATCTTTAGAAAAAAAATTATGAAAAATATTTTTACTATTTTAATTATTCACCATTCCTCATTTTGTTAAACTAATTAGCAAAAAATACCCCTCTTGTCTGGATACTGCAGGTAGGATGTGTTGAGAGAAACAAGGTGATTTTGCTTCTAACAACCTGTTTTGGTTTGTGTATAATTTATAGGGGAAGATATATCAAGTAAGCTAATGAAATAACCGGAAATGGATTGGCATGTCACATAAAGGAGGGCATACAGCTCCCTTCCGAGTGACTGTGATGAATGGTGGGCATGGGTAGGTGAAGTGCTTGCTTGTGCACAGTATGATCCATAATCTCAAACTTCAGAAAGCATCCTTTATCATGACAACTATTGAAAAAGTTAGAGTCCTGTGGATAGCAGGGAAGAAAAACTTCAGTTCTCTCAAAATTTCTGTTATTGATTCCTGAACCCCTTTGGTGTTGTGTAACTAGCGCGAAGCCAGGAGCCATCTGAACAGCTCTCCGGTGTCTTTGGGATCTGGCCATGGCAGGATCACCTTGCTTTTGTGTGGCTGTGAATTCTGGGGCCTCCCCTCTGCCCATCTGTTGATTTCCCAAACTGAAGGGAAATTAGTTGCCTACCATTTTCCACCCCACTTCCAGGTCAGATTGAAGCTGACTAATGGCTTCCAAATGTCTTAGAAGACAATTTCCACAGGAAAGGATGGAGAGGCAGGTCGATGGGAGGAAATTGCCTGGGCCTTCTTTATTCTAGGGATGCCCATATGTACATTATAGGAATTAATCTAGGCTTTGAGTCTCACTTAGGGATGGGTCCCTTGCAAACACTTCCCTCTCCAACAGCATGAGTTGAAACCTTTCTCTCATGACTCAGCATTTTGAACGTGACTTCTGTAGCCTCAGGTCTTGGCAGTGTATCAGCATGTCCCATGCATGGTAGGAAATTAATTCTGAACTGTTCTGCTGTCTACTGAAGGTGGGTTATTGAAGGCTGGGACTTCCAGTGAACTTTGGGTCAGATGAATAAACTGTTCTGGCTACAAGGAAGCATCTTGTTATTGAGGAATTGACTTCTGAGTAGTAATAACTGTATAAATTAGCATTATTTAAAAAAAATAGTATCAAGAGATTTTGCAAAATTGTTTAGCAAATGTTGTATGCAAAATGAATGAAACAGTAGGCCTCAGAGGTAGGTTGGATGAAGAAGCAAGGAAAACCGTTACAATAACTGCCACCAGCAGTGACGGAAGGTGTTCTGGCAACTTGACTTTTTGAACTTAAAAGATGTGTGTTCATGAAAGGGTCAAGATATGTTATCTGTGGGAAAGTTGCTTCTCTAATTGTTCCTCTAGTATAGATGATAATTCATCAGAGCATTCAGAAGTTTTGAAACAGAATCAAGGTGAACTCGGCAGATCTCTGGCTTTGACAGCAAAGATTAATGACCCACCTCCCTTTAATGGATGGTATCCAAAGTATGCTCCTCTCCCTCTGCCTGGGGCAGCTACCAGAGGCTGCATCAGGTAGATGCACTCTTTTTATTGGCATTAGAAGGAATGTTTAAAAACAAAAACTGCCATTTATGAAACTCTACATGTTTTCTGTGGACCTAGTCTCTTGGTGCCATTTATATTTTAGGAACAGACATGTTCAGTTTTATTAAACTAGCCTGAAAATGGAGAGCAACTGTTTTAAGACCAGAGCTGTTGACCTTTTATTTCACAAGTAATAAGATTTTGTTTACTGTAGATACTGCAGGCTTACTAGAAACTGAGTAAATTTTTTTTTTTTAATACTTTGACATTTCTAGTACATATATGTAGATGCACACGCTGTTCTTGCATGTTGTACAAATGAACAACCAAAAACTAGTTTGAGAAACATGAAAGTAGACTGAAAAACATCTGAAGGCACAAGTGCTGTTTTCAGTTCCAATCAGGACTTTTCAAACAGAAATGTGCACCAGTTTCACAGAATATTTTTTTTCTTTCGGTGTGACATGTAAGTCCTTCAGGATGCACATGGACTTGTGGCAACAGTATCACTCTTCAAAAAGAATAGAGATCCATTTTAGCCAAAGAATGGTTGAACATCTTTTTCTGTTGTGTTAATTTTGACGTCTATGTCCATGATTGCTGCCTGTAGTTTTGCTGCACTATAAAGCAGTGGTGCTTTCACACTGCGCTTTATTCACAGTTTTACTTGGGCTTTAAGAATCAGAACTTTTCCTGTGTTTGACTATCTGAATCCTGCTGATAAGGGGTGGTGGAGGGGGGGAAATCACATTATTCATAATCTCAAATGATTTTTGGTTTAGATAGACTCCAAAAGATTTAGAAAACCCTGTTAGTATTTTGTACAGGACTTGACTGTCTCTGGAGTTGTACTGACTTTGCCACCCGTTTCCCCTCCCTATCCCCTTTGGACTGCATTATGTTTCCTTGACGAAGTTAACAGATCTGAGAGAGACTGGATTGTGCTTGCAGATGTGAAACTGCTCAGTTGGGTTTTTAAATTTGTTTTTGATGGGTTTTTTTTGTTTTGGTTTTCTGAGAAAGTAAAGAGAATGAGGAAATACACTCAATTACAGTGACAAAATAGTTTTCAATAAAGATAGCTTGGGGGTTTTTCTTTTTTTTTTCTTGTTTTCCCCCAGAATGAAAGATAAATAAAAGAAAATGAAGCCTTTCATTCATCTAAAATGTCCACAGGCAATTGTAGGGAATGACTTTTCTTTACTAGGGTGCTTCAGTTGCAGATCTGTACATGAAACTGGAGAGTCTGTGTACCGTGTAGGGGTTTTGGCTTGGGCTTTGGTTGTGTCTTACAGGAGGCTACAGTATACGTGGAATCCACAATCTTGGTGTTGCTTCTGACATAAACTTTCCAGAACAAAGCAAAGGGAATGTATTTACTTTAATATCTATCAAATAACTCTTATGATTGTGGTTGGTCAAATAACCCCTGTGATTAAGCATCGTAGTTCTTCTGAAGGGAGGGATTTCAGAAGAGTGGAGATGCCTCATTGGCAAAGCTACAGACAATGGTTTGGGTGAGGTGGCTGAGGCATTAGATGGAAAAAAGCAAAGGTGCCATTTTTCATAGCAGAGTGTCCTGTTTGAGTGTACCACCAAAATCATGGAAGAGCGAGAGAAAGAACTAGTCCATGAGTTATGATAAATAACAAATAGAAAAAGAAAATGAAGGATTTAGTTTGGTCAAAAAATTGCTTAGTTTTTCTCAGTGATAAAAACCAACCCAGGAGGATACCTACAGATATGCTTATTTTGTGTGGATCTGCCTTTCTTGCTGCCTGCATACAAAGTACATACAGAATAATTTATTGCAAGTTTCAGAACTGATCATCCGCATAAGCCTGTCAAGAGCACAACATTAACTGAGCATAGAGGGGAAAATATAGTTTTGTTTTGGTCTTTCCATGACCTTGCCGATAATGAAGATAAAAATATAAATTGTTATTATTTTTTTTAATATATATTTTCTTTTGCTATCACTTTAAACAAAGAACAAATGTCCCTATGGCATGAAAGAATTCTGAATTCCTAAAATATACTTGTCTACAATTCTTTTTTAAATCGGAAAATTGTTGTTCTGTGTACCAAATTGACTACAACTGAAAGTCTGACGAAGAAGCAAAGGAAATTGGCTTAAAGGAGTTTTTTATTATACTCATGTAAAACTCATAAGAGAGTGGCTAATTTATACCTCATTGAAGACACATGCCAATAGTTTAGGTATCTCTGTCTTTTAGAAATGTCAGGCTCTTCAACATCCGAAGTGGCAGCTAGATTTTAATTCAACTCTATTATTTATTGGAGAAGAGGAGACTGAGGGGAGACCTCATTAATGTTTATAAATATGTTAAGGGCGAATGTCACAAGAATGGAGCCAGGCTCTTCTCAGTGATGCCCAATGGTAGGACAAGGGGCAATGGGTGTGAGCTGGAACACAGGAGGTTCCACTTAAACTTGAGAAGAAACTTCTTTACAGTGAGGGTGACAGAGCCCTGGGACAGGCTGCCCAGGGAGGGTGTGGAGTCTCCTTCTCTGGAGACATTCAAGACCCGCCTGGATGCCTTCCTGTGTGATCTCATTTAGGTTCTTGCTCTGGCAGGGGGATTGGACTGGATGATCTTTTGAGGTCCCTTCCAATCCCTGATATTCTGTGATTCTCCCTCGTTGGCACCTAAGTATATGTTCCCTCTCTTGATGGTGAGCTGGAAGTGACACTTTTCAAAATAAATTGACAAAGATACTTTCAAAACTGTCACTTCCTTATGATAATTTAATTATTCCTTTTTTCTTCAAAGAAAACTTCAATCTATTTTCAGATTCTCATGCACATTTTTATCTACTGCTTTTGGAATTGGAGCATAATATTACTGAAAGCTAACAGTGTAAGAAAAATCTAGAGATTGTTGTTTGCAAATGTAGTTTTTGGTATTACATGTGTGCAGTTTTTTAAATCAGAGATATTAAAATCTGACCAAAATGCTGATTTTTTGAATTGAAACTCTCAAATAATCATTTAACAGTATAAACTGCATATGCTACGTATTCATGCATCGCATGGATATTCAGGAATGCTAATAATAACAGGCTAG
>NW_010308490.1:0-1336 GCF_000700745.2 Antrostomus carolinensis
ATTGTTTTGGTGCCCAAGCCCCCCAAAATAATCCACCAAATTGAATAATTTGGGGGTTTTTTCATTATTTTGGTGTCAAACCCCCCAAAATAACCGACCAAATTGAATAATTTTGGCTTTTTTTTCATTATTTTGGTGTCAAACCCCCCAAAATAACTGACCAAATCAGATCATTTTGGGTTTTTCTTCCTGTTTTGCCATCAAACACCCTAAAATAACCCACCAAATTGGATCATTTTATTGTTTTGGTGCCCAAGCCCCCCAAAATAACCGACCAAATTGGATCATTTTGGGGTTTTTAAATTATTTTGGTGTCAAACCCCCCAAAATAACTGACCAAATCAGATCATTTTGGGCTTTTATTCATGTTTTGCCATCAAACACCCTAAAATAACCCACCAAATTGGATCATTTTATTGTTTTGGTACCCAAACCCCCCAAAATAACCCACCAAATTGGATCATTTTATTGTTTTGGTGCCCAACCCCCACAAAATAACCGACCAAATTGAATAATTTTGGCTTTTTTTTCATTATTTTGGTGTCAAACCCCCCAAAATAACCAACCAAATTGGATCATTTTATTGTTTTGGTACCCAAACCCCCCAAAATAACCCACCAAATTGGATCATTTTGGTGTTTTTTTTTACCTCATTTTCCCCCAGCTTCAAAGCAACCCGAGCACCGCGCCGAGCAGACCGACGCCGATCCCACCTACGACGGTAAAACCTCCTCGCTCCACCTAATCCTTTTCCCCCCCATTTCCTTCAACATCACCTGGAGAATTTGGATGGATTTCACCCCAAAAAATCCTCCCCACCCCTCAGAGTACTGCAGGGTCCCCCGGGTGACCGGTCCATGTCGCGCCTCGTTCCTACGCTGGTATTACAGCCCCGTGAACCAAACCTGCCGGCAGTTCATCTACGGCGGCTGCCGCGGTAACAAGAACAACTACCAGGAGGAAAAGGAGTGTTTGAGTCGTTGTGCTCCTCAGCCAGGTGAGGGACAAGGTGACAATCCCCACGGTTGACCTTTGGGGACATTCCCCCACCCTCAACTTTTTGTCACCATCTCACCCCAGTTTTCTCTCCCCCACCCACAGAAGATACCGGTGATCCCGGTGCCGATTTCCACGGCGATTTCTTCTCCACCAAAGGTAAAAACACCGACGTGGTGTCACATCCCCCACGTCCCCTTCACTCCCCAGCCTTGGGGACATCAATGACATCACATTTTGGGGTGTCCCCCCCCCACCTTCTCCACAGCACTGGCACTGGGGGTGCTCCTGGCCATCCTGGCAGCTATTTTATTGGGGTACATCATGGACGTCACCCTCA
>NW_010308490.1:1554-1807 GCF_000700745.2 Antrostomus carolinensis
CCAAAATGATTTCTCTGGTGCATTTTGAGCACCTCACTTCTTCTTTTTCTCTTTATTTCGTTGTTTTCGGGGTGTTTTTATAAATCCTTTTGTAGAAAAAAAGGGATGTGGGGAATTACTAATGGGGGGGGTTTCTCTGGTGCATTTTGAGCACCTCACTTCTTCTTTTTCTCTTTATTTCGTTGTTTTCGGGGTGTTTTTATAAATCCTTTTGTAGAAAAAAAGGGATGTGGGGAATTACTAATGGGGGGGG
>NW_010308491.1:0-19698 GCF_000700745.2 Antrostomus carolinensis
ATTGAGAATTAGGAGTAGGCATCTGTGATGCTTCCCATGAGCTGTAAGGCACTCAGAAACGCACTGTGAGTAAAACTGAAGCACTGTGCGTGTGGAAGGGTGGTTTTATCACACTTGGTAAGTTTGGTGTGAGAAAAAGAGCAGTCTGGAGTGTTCAGCTGCCTTCTCCTTCCAGGTACAGTCAGGCATTTAGACACCATGTAAGGGCATGGAAAAATTTGCCAGATCTGTATATGCAGTAAGATTTGTGTAAGAACCACACCATCCTTATTGATCCTAGCCGTCTTAGAAGAGTAAAAACATTCCATACTGCTGTGTCCAGCATCGTGAGACAACATCAGCTTCTGCAGTATTAGTTAAAAATTTTAAAAGCCTGTAGGGATATACATGCTTTGTCTACACTCAGGCCGTCTGTTCTGAGGTCTGTCGTTTGGAAGGCCAGTGCACGTGTGAAGATAACAAAAAGAACTTACAAAAAGTGGAGAGAAATGCACATAATGCACTAAAAGTATGAATGCAATTAAGGGAATAAGTTCATGTTTTATTCAAGTTTCATGTATGTTTATAGCCCTGCCATACTACAGTAAGTTAGATTGTGTATCGTATGCTGCTAAACTGCTTCTAATATAAATTAATTTCTAAAATGGCTTTACTCTGCTGGCAGCATTCTCAACATCGTTTCTGTGAATAGCATTTATACCGTGTACATCTTGATGATATAAGATACAAATAGATTGACAAGTAGCCTAAATGCCTATATATAAATAATAGAAACAAAAAATAGAATAAATAAGGAAAAAGAAATCAAGATAAAAGGGAAAGAATGAATATGGAGAAAAGATTCATAATATTGGACAGAGTTATTTATTATATGTCTCATAAGCCTTGCTAACTCCTGAAAGATTTTGTTTATTGTCAAAGAATAGAAGGATGGAAAAAACTATTCAGTGTAGCTATTTTGTTTGATCCTTTCTGTTTATTTTTTTTATCTGTGGTCTCCGAATACTATGCCTGTAGATTTTGTGTGAGTTTGAAAATGAGGTGGGGGGAGATGGGATTTTATTTTGTGTGTTTTAATCTGGATTTCACCTCCACTTTAAATTCTGTGCCAGTTACCCATACCAGACCACCTTTATGATCCTTAAAATAAAAAAAAGTAATTGTGTCTTTTTGTTCCTAAAGCAGTTGTGAACAGATCAGTTCCAGATGTCTGTGCCACTTGCCACATTCATGCTACGTGTCATCAAATTGAAGAAAAAAGCGTTTGCATCTGTAACTATGGATTTGTAGGCAATGGAAGAACCCATTGTCAAGGTAGGCTACCTGTTTGTAAAAGGTATATGAAAAAGTATACATTCTTAAAATATTCTTTCTTGAGTAATATTACTGAATTATTCAAAACACAAAGAGCTTTGTCATTTCCTGGCAGAATTTCCAAAACCTAGAATATGTGTGGATTTTTTTTCTTTTTTTTTTTTTTTAAACCGACTAGCCATGAGCTGTACTTCACTTGTACTTAACTGTTGTTATTCAGTTTCTGCTGGAAGGAAGAGCAGAAGCAGAGAGCAGGGCTCTCTGGTTTCAGCAGCTTTTAGTTCAACTCAAGCTGTGTCAGGAAACTTTGTTCACAGTTTCATCCAGGGACAGCAACTCCTGTTGGTCTAAATACTTCAGCTTACTAGTGGTGTTTACATCCCAAATAACTTACTTAGAAAGAAGAACAGTGAGGGGAAGTCTGGTTGCACAAGACTGAGTGAGGAGGGAAGGATATTCTACTTTCCTTAATCTCTCTCTGATGTGTTTTAAATGTGCTGACAGATAAAGATGAATGCCAGATTGGTGCCAGCAAGATCTGTGGAAATTATACGCTGTGCCATAATACACATGGAAGTTTTTATTGCGTTTGCCTTGAAGGATACCGAGCCTCCAACAACAACAAGACGTTTATTCCCAATGATGGCACGAACTGTACAGGTAGACATCACAAAGAAACTTGAGCACCAGGAATCTGGAATTTAATTTTCTACTACACAAATCTTTTTTTCCCCATGACTTTAGAACTTACTTTCTAAAACTATATCAGAGCACTTGCTGCTGTGGATGCAAAGGCTTATTTGACACCTGGGTTCTAACAGCTATAAATTAGTTCCATTTTGCATTCTTTGCTGTGTTACAAATCATTGCTTCACAGTCACATTCAGGCAACGATCTTTCCAGAAGGAGCAGCTAGATTAAAGAAAATAAGATAACACTTATCTTTCCCTGAGAATGTTATATTTGTGTTTAGTGTAGAGTATTAGCCAGGTCCTTGTTACAATAATGAACTGTTGTAACTGATTAAGATATTTGCAGATACGGGATTTTGCTGTAGCAGGAGATAACATTGGAAACTGTTTATCAGGTAAAACAGAAACCATTTAAAAGATAGCTAGCTACAAAATTGAGAGTCTCCTCTTTCCAGATGCTTGAATACCACGCAATGATAAGCTCCTGTGTTTCCCAGAAGAGCTATCAGAAACTATGTAGAACCATTTGTTTTAAGCTTGGGTCGTCCATGAATTAATTTCAAAAAACCCACATTATGAAGTGCTTATATTTTATCCTAAATTTTTAGATATAGATGAATGTGAGGAGTCTGGACTGTGTGGTCGCAACGCAAGATGTGTGAATACTGAAGGAAGCTACAAGTGTTACTGCAATGATGGTTATAAATTAGAAAATGGAGAGCGTTCTTTTCATCCAGATGGGAACACAGTTTCATGCAAAGGTGAGAGTTTTGGATGCTGTTTTTGCTGGCGGATATGATGATACCAGCTTACATGATATAGTAGTACCTGCTCTGACCTGTGCTTTTAAGTCTGCAGGGCAGAAGCCCTCTCTGTGGCTTTTGCCTGCCATATGATTTTTTTTCTTCTTGGGTTCAGTTTGTTCCAGTGACGTCTGGATGGTAGAGTCGACACTGCATGCGATTTCTACAGGCTTTCAGCAGTGGTTCAGGTGTGCAGTGTCAGAGAAGCTTAGTAATGCCGAGAAGGTGATGTAGCTGGTTTCTGAATAAGAAGGGAGTGTGGTATAATCCACTTGCTTATATAATCAGGCTGCATGAAGGGGAAGGGAAGAGAGGATAAATATCTGGTAAGAGAGGTCAGATGAGTGAAACAAGCCTAGGAGAGAGGAATAATAAAATAATAGTTTAGCTATTTATTACATACTGTGCCACCTGCATAAATAAAGTGTTCTGTTTATCTTGCCATTAAAAAAAAATAAAAATCAATTTGAAACCGTTCCTCTTTTCCTCTCTAGTGTTAGGTTTCCACAGATGTGAAGTGCTAGCGGTGTAAGCTGTAGCTGTTGGAGTATATAATGAACCCAGGCATCTCAGGTGGAAGCAGCTGCCTCGATTATATCCAGCTCTCATTTCTGAATTATTGCAAAAACCATCAGTAAAGCTCACTGCCTGTAGCTCTTCCGCTTCTTCCAACTGGAGTGCTCCACTTCATTTTGCCAAAATTACTGACAACCCTGCTTATCTCACAGACTTCCCGCTCCAAGTGCTGTGGCAAACTAGTGTGTCTGTACTGACTGTGTCGCTTGTGGGGTCGGACAGAGGAGCCCTGTCAGGCGTCTGTGCTGAAGCGATGTAGCTTCTGTACGCAGACCGGTTCAGTGAGATGGAGGAATTGAGGGACAGGCCATTTCATTTCAGCCTGTCCACAGGGCTTCACCTTTCCTGCACACAGGGAAATAGAACTATGCAGTAGGGCCTGGAATTTTCCCCTGGTGTTGAAGGCTCATTCAGCCATTGCTGTAACGAGACTGGCACACAGAGAGCACCACCACATTGCAGTATCTCCTCTGTGCTGTTGTGAGTGGCTCCAGCTGTATGTTAGTAAAGATGTAGGTCAGTAACTGGATCACTGTGTTCCTCCAGCTGTGTGGACAGTACAGCTCTTCAACTCCAACCTCCTACCTCTTTGGTGACCCCTCAGATTTCTCAGATGGGGTGTGTTTTGTGACATGGCCATCCCAGTTCAGCACGTTTTAAAGGGGCCATCTGTTGTGATTTTCATACTGTGAGATTTTTTTAACTTGATCTTTTTGCAGAAATTGGATGTGGTTCCCCTCCTGAAATGAAGCATGGCTACATCGTAGGAAACTACAGCTTGCTACCAGGAAGCGTGGTTCGTTATGAATGTAAAGAAGGATTTTACAGCAACGAGGGAAAGTTCTCGTATTGCACTGCAAATGAAACTTGGGAACCTGCCACTTTAAGCTGTAAAGGTGAAAAGAGACTGAAATCTTTCTTAAATTCTTAATTAAGGGGGTTTATGCATGGGGAAGTGTGTTTGTGAAAGACAGTATAGTGTTTCCTCAGTCTGAAGGATAATTTTTCAAGACCTAGCTGTGTGCAAAAAAAGAAGAAAGGAAAAGGACAGGTTGTAAAATTGTGCCACCTCTTCTTGTTAGTGTTATGACATTTTTGATGCTGATCCTTGCATGTTTGCAGACACCGCAATGTCTCCTTGTGCCTGTGAATCAAGACCTAGAAAACAACTAGACTCCTTCAGCCTTTCATGGGAAAGGCTGATGAGTTGGAAGATACCATGACCTTTTCATGACCTCCCATGAAAAGAACAGTTTTTCTGACAGCTTATGAAGTTTTTTCCTAAGGTTGACTGTAGGAATTGCATCACCCCTCATCTCTGGATAGTCTTCATGATTCCAAGAGCATTTGTGCATGAGCACGTGCTTTCACATCTCTGAAGTACAAAGTCTCCCATGAGCATCTTTAAAACTTCCACTTGCCTAAAACTTCCTAATTATACATTCAGTTGAAATATGACTGCTTACAAGTGCAAGATTCCATGTTTCTGTGAACAGTTAGAAAGTCTGTATATGAGTTAAATGACAGTTGAAGTGCTAGCTAACAGAAGCTACACTGTGTGTAACAGTTCTACAGGGGAGAATTGGCATCCTGAAGATTATCACTTAGTGAGGAGAAAATACAAAGCCCTCTTGGTTTCTAATTCCCGCCTTCCCTCTTTTTTTTCTTGAGAGTGGATAGAAATGTAATGTTTGTATAGGTGTCTTTGGGAGGTGAATAAATTGGAATAAGGATGCTAAATCAGTGTGGTTGTGAAAACTGAAATATTAAATATCACTAGAAAACTTATGAGAAAGAAAAGATAAAACAATTTAATACTAATCTTGTAATAAAAAATAAAACAATTAAAATAACATTTTTCTCCAAAAATAAAGGACAGTGAGTGTGAAAACAAAAAGGCCATACCCAAAGTCTCAGGAGGTCCCTAAAGAAAGCTTGTGGAATGCAGACCTTGCGAGCTGGTGGTACATTTGGGTTTTTATTAATATTTTTCAGTGATTGCTTTTTCATGTCATTTTTTTTTCAGATTTCTGCAGTCAAAGAGTAGGAGTTTCTGAGCACATCTCTCATGGTTAATTGAAATTAAATACATTAAACACCAAAAACCAGCCCATGAGTCTGAAATGACAAACTTATTTCCCCTTTGCATTGCAAGCTCTCTTCCTGGATTTCAGTTCGGACTTCTCTTTTTGTAAAACCAGCAAGTCTGATTTTTTCTTTTTTTTAATATTATTGAAGGCACCTCTAAATAATTCTTTACACTCTCAGAGTTTCCCTGATAAATCTTTATCGCTAATTTAGGAATTTCTCCTGGCCTGGTGGAATATCTTCTTTTTCAGGAAAATCAGTGTTTGTCTTTTGTCTTCCTTCCTGTGGTAATTTAGGTGTTTATATAGTCACGGTGAAACTGGCCACTGAAGGTAGATCCAGCTTGGTAAGATGTGTGAGCTAATGTCAGGGTCTGTAAGTGGAGCAGATTGGGTTTTTTTATCTAGATACAAGTATGTGAATGTACTGTGTCTTTGAAGAGTACAGCTTCCTTTGAATATTAATAATATAATTGTCTTGAGATGAAAAGTCAGATAGTTTAATTGGAAAATGAGGTGTACATGAAGAGGTGTAGTTAAACTGTTGAATGTGAGGGTTGGGATATGCTAACGTGAAAGCCTTTTAGATAGTTGCTTACCTTAGAAAATCGACATCATATCAAACAAATTGGATTTTGTGCTACTTGTCTTCTTAGTTTTATGCATTTGTAATTGACAACTTGACATGTTTGTGAATAGAGAACTGTTACAATGTGTTTTGAACACCGTGTAGAGTCTTACTTTAACAGGAAGCTTTTGTATTGTATGTTGTAACTATTGTAATGTTCTATGGTTTTGCATTTCTCTGGTCTTTGTGCACTTCTAAAAATTTTGCTTCCTAAAGGCAGTTTCTGCTCATCTGCCTTCCTCTGGCTGTTGCTCACTGCAAATGGTATAGCGTCAGCTTGCCACCTGTCATCAGTTTTGTAAAAGCAGGAAAATCTTAAAGATTAAAAAAAGGCCAGGACATTTTCTGTGTACTAGCAGCTAGGCTGAGGAAGGAGTCACAGATTTAGCATGCCATGCTGAGACATAAGGCAGAGAGAAGTCATTTTATTTGGAAGCAGGTCTGGAGCAGGTCAGTCTCAGTCATGGTGGCGATGTCACAGAGGACATGGAGGGAGCATTGGATTAGCATGGAAGAAGAGGATTAGTTGATGATGATGAAAGAAATACTCATGGGAGGGCATTCATCATTACTTCTTCTGCGTGACTAACAAGTTTATCTTCCTCTTTCTTCCTTTCCCTAGGTGTGGATTGTGGGGTTCCACCTTCTGTTTTAAATGCCCGTCCAGCATCTGTAAGTGGGACTACATATGGAAGTGAAGTTACTTACAGTTGTGTTCATGGTTACTTTATTGCAAGTGGCAATCAAACTGCAGTCTGCAATGCCAAAGGACAGTGGGAGGGTACTGATTTGGTGTGCAAAGGTAAATCAAGTCTGCCTTCAGATTTATTTAGCACAGGCACTGTTTCAGGCACTGTAATAAATAGCAGTCATCAATTAGAGACATCCTGTTTGGGCATTTGGTTTATACAGTCTTCTCTCCTGTGAAGTTCAGTCACAAAACAAAAGTCATGTGTTAAACAGGGGTTTTTTTATCCGTGTTGCTAATGAAGTTGTGATTAATTGTTGAAAGTTAACCTTATAAGGACAAAATCCTAGTGCATGTCAGGCATTTTTCTAGCTCTGTATCATATCTGTGGTTTAAGCCACGACTCAGAAATTGAACCGCTATTAGCAGTTAGCATCCCCTTAAAATTCCTGTGTTCAGACAGTTTCCAGTTACAAACTATGATTGCTCAAGCTATTTGCTATTGTTGTCATGAGTCATATATCCCTTTTGTTACTATGATTTGGAAGAATATAGCCTAACAAATTCCTTGATAAGAAGAAACACAAAAGTACCATTTTAAAAAATATTTTTACCCAACAGAATTTGTAGTGTATTGTTACTCTGAGCTCATATTATTAATTAATGTGACCTCAGGATAATTACGGTCTTTAGTCAGTTTTTACTTTGGCACAACTTCACTTTTCCATTCACTGGATGACTAATATCTTTTCAGCTTGATCCAGCAGGGTTGAGTCTTCTGTTCATTGCACTCAAGTGCAGTAATTTTTTTGTGTGTGCCGTGTCTACGTTACAACCACTCTCCACTTTTGGAATCCTTAATACTCTCATTCTGGGTCCCCAGTCTCAATAGAAGGTTCACTATGTTACACAGAAACTTCTGCATTTCTGCTTTTCAGTCTGCTTACAGGATGACTGTGGGCAGATAGCTGGAATTCAGCAGCAGTAGTTTTTATGTCTCATCACATACTGTCCTTCTGTAAGTTAAGCATATTCTTTACATGTGCATTAGTTATTCTGAAACTTGTTTTAATGATTTATAATAGATGCATTCATCCACATTGGGATATGAAAAGGTAGTGTGGATGGTGGGTGTATTGCCCATTGCAATACATATGTTTAACTTTTCCTTTAGAGGTTGTACAGGTCACTGTTTTATACACTTTGGTTTTTACTTCTTTGTTTTCCTTTTTTTGAGTAGAATTTCAGAATTGCTTAAGGTTATTTATTAAACAGTTTTAAAAACACTTGTTTTCTGTATATAAGTTTTAGTGAAGGTAGGATTTTTATTCTTGCATTGTTTACTTCTTATAAGTGAAGTGATACAGAGTTGTTTATTGGGCTGTAATGTTCACTGTAGATTTGAAGGGATTTTTAACCCTAAATAATATTCTTCCATTGATTTCATGTTCACTCTTTATTCTTCTTTGTTCCCTAATTTTCTTATGAAGCCCCTGAAAACAACTGACTGAATGAATTAATTTATAAGTGCATTACCCCAGCTTTCTAATTATCTCTGAAGTAGTCTGAATAATCCATCAGATTTTCCCCCAGAAGTTGCTCTTTCTGCTTGTCTGTAGCAGCTTCTCCTTTTGTCAAAGGTTGAATTAAATCCCCTCGCAAGGAACATAACCTTCTTGACAGCTCTTCTATGCCACTCCTTGGACCATGTGTTGTTTTTCAGATCTATTGTTGGTGATGATAGCTAAAATAGAGGAATAAATAGCATGTGGGAAATAAAGTGTTGTGGGAAGATAGATCCACTTGTAAAAATTTGCTCAGAGGTCCTTGTTCTCCATTTGTAAACTGGACACTTCTTTTATCTTATGGTTCCTCTTGGAAGATAAGTGCCCTACCCTGCTAGAAACTCTCCAGTCACAAAATTCTGGGTTCTAAATGGCTGGCCTGACTTCTAGAAATCACTAGGAAGTGAAGAGAAGTGAAGTGTTACTTGCTGGGAGAATTCATCTCTCTTCCTTAAGCACTTTGATACACCTTGCCTGTTTTCATTTTCAGGTTTCGTTACCCTGGGTTTTTTTTCTGTTTCAGAAATAGACTGTGGCAAACCTTTGCTGATTCCACACACAGAAATGATCTGGCACAACTCTACCACGCTGTGGAGCAGAGTGTACTATCGGTGTAAAGAAGGATATTATTTTAATGGAGACAAGAATTTTTCAGAGTGCACAATAGATCAGTTATGGGACAATATTACATACACATGCAAAGGTAAATATTACTGTAGGAACTTGCTGTGGGTTGTGCTATTTAAATAGTTTCCCATTCCTGTTCTGAAGGTAGGAACAGGAGGAAAGATGAAGGCAAGAAATCTTTATATTTATGATGCAGGGAACATGGTGGTGGTGCTTCTGGATGGAAAGGTCATGGGAGAGAGTGTTAACCATGCTACAGTTTCTAGTGAATGCAACAGATCTTTCTGTAGCTGTCTTGCTGTTTATTTCAAACAGAAAGGGACTAATGCAACTGGAGTTCATTGCTGCACTGAGAACTTTCAGCTTTAAAAGATGGAGGAGCATCACCAGATAAGCAGAAGATATTTATTGACATTGGTTGTGGGCTTAATACTGTAAAGTGCACTGTGATGAAAGTAGGGGCAATGGAATGCAAAGCTCCTTTTTCTTTTTTTTATTCTCTCATAATGCCCAAAGTAGAATTTGTTCCTGGTTGCCTTTCCAGCCTAGATCCAGTTCTCTGAATTTCAGTCCAGAAGGATTTTCTCACAAAAGAATTAGCCTTGAGAAGGGAGGTCTGTAATGAAGGTGGTGTTACACTGTGGGCTTGGAAACAGGATGTACTGACATTTTAATAATAGCAAAAAAAATAGCAGATGTTTTGGCCTGTGGCTGTTGTGCTCCCTGTTGGTGTTCTGTGTCCTTAGAAAGAAGTATCACAAGATAGCCTATGACTGTCCATCTCTTCTTCTTAAGTAGCAGTGCTGTCTTTTGCAGATGGTAATGTTCCCGGAGCTTTGTAACATCCATGTGTTTTTCAAAAGGACTTGAAGTGTGTCTTTGACTGCTGCCACTTCACAGACCAAACCGTTACACAGAGAGTTGCCACTTGATGCCTCTCTTGCCTCACTTGATGTCTGGAGTATTCACTATGAATAGAAAACATGTGACATCAAATAAAATGAACATGCAGAAAAGGAGTTCTCTCACTTTTTATAGCACCCTAATGGAACTGCTGTTGTTAGAAGTTGTAATTCATTTTTCATCTAGGCAGTTTGCATAGTTGTACTTTCTGAATTGGGTGTTGAAGCCAGCTTTGTCTGGAGTGGCAGCATTAATCAGGTGTGTCAGTCTTTGCAATGCCAAGGGTTCTGTCTTGAGCACTCTGAAGCTTTGAAGGGCCTGAACCCGCAGACAGCACTCACGGGATTGCCATGGGTTTCAGCTAGAGCTTTGCCAGAGGCAAAAATGTAGACTCCAGCTCCGGCTGTTGGATCAGAGGGCCACAAAAGTCAGTGCTACAGTCAAGTAGAATGGAAAAAAAAAACTTTCAAAAAATAGCCTAACTAGTCTAGGCTCCTTTTCAGGGGCTGGGGGGAGAAAGAACAGGAAATTACTACAAAGGTCTTCAGCTTCTTAACTTCTACATTTTTCACACTTATTAGAGGTAACAAATGACTTTCAAATGAAATGAAATTTCTGTTTCAGTAATGATGCCTTTCAGATGTATATAATTTTATCAGTGTGTGTAATTAATCAGTAATTCCCATTAAAATGAGAGAAAATCATGTACCATTCCAAAATAACTTATGATACAAGTCCAAAGACCATTTTTCTTTTTCTACTGCCTGAAAAACCTCATTAGAAGTAAGGAAGTTAAGAATTTCCCCTGAGCATGTTCCCTTTGGCAAATAATCACTTCTTCATTTCTTAGGCAGTGATTGCTGTGGAATGCCCTTTAATTGCATTGTCTGTTGCATTGTCTGCTGGGGTATATAGTAAATGTGTGTGTGTGTTTATATACATGTATATGTAAGTACATTTAATGGTAGCTGGTTTAAATATTAAAAAATTACTCTACTGAAATTAATTGTACTGAGAGGCGCTGGTTGGATTAAAGCTGTCAGCAGTGAAGTCTGGCAATAGTAAGCTGGATTGCAGTCTTCCTTTCCCAACCCTTGATTTGTGTATGTAAACTCAAGAGACTCAAGTGCAGAGAACACACCAGCAGTTAAATACCTGCTGTCCAGGATGCTCAGTGTGGGAGTCTGAGCACCCTGTACAGCTTGTCCTGGAAGAACTGCTTTTTCCCCTATGGAGCAGTAATGTGTGGTTTCATTTATTTTCATTGCAGAAATGGTGTGCTGCTGTTATTCCAGGCACACATTGTGTTGAGCTCTGGTGGGATATTTCATGGTAAATCTGGGAAATTTCTTTCAGAGTGAAAAACAAGATCCCCTTGTGGAAATAATGTTGCAGTTTGTTTCAGGGAAGGGCTGTGAAGCACTGTAGCGTGGTGGAATACAATAGCCTGAAACAAGAACCTTGGTTTTCCCGTTGGTGAGTTTCAGAGGAGAAATTGTCAACCTGAGCTTTTTTGGTAGTAATATGTATCTTACCAAGAGAGGTTGGTTGGCTGTGGGCTCAAAATGGGACATAAGGTAACATAAGACTTACAGTTGCATTTTTTATTAAAGTGAAAAGTATAAAACGAAGCCTTCACGTTCATGTTGTTCTTTTTGAGTAGATTCCACAGATTAGGGTGGGGGTTTTTAATTGTTCATCATGGCTGTAAGAAGGACAGAAAAAGTAATTTGTGCCTTGGTTATCTCTCTGAGATACTTGTTCCTTAATTTGCACTTGCAAATGGCACAGTGCACAGTGTATAGCGTAAGCCATTGCCAAGTCCATGAGGAGTATAATTTTGAGAAGGACAGAGAAAGGAACTGAGGGTGCCTGAGATGAAAATGTGTGAATGAGTTGGTTTTGTCTCTCAGTTAGCTTGGGTACAAGTGTTTGATAGTAAAAGATCAGGAAGGGCTAACATAGATGCTGAAGTAAAATCTTTTCCCCTTGTATGTGCATGCATGTACACACATACACTCAGAGCTTAACTTTTGAGAGCTTACTTCTTGAGCATCCAAGGAAAGTTAAGATGAGTTATGGTGAATAGGGTGCTTATAGAGGTACCTTGTTCTTAATACCATGTGCAGCTCTTAAACTTTTTTTGTTACTTTTTCCATTCTTCACAGTTGTGAAAGGACCGGTTCATGCACAAAAGGGACGATGTCTGATGCAGTTTTCTGTATTAACTGGACAACTGTTAGGGATATTTTAAAGGAAAATAGTCCCTTTACCTACTGCAGCTCTCTTCATCCTTCTACTACTCATCAAGCTTTTTCCAATTTCCCAGTCCCAACTGCTAGAGATATCCTTGTCATGGAGAGCTTTTCAGAGTCTCTGACCTCTCCTTTCTGCAACAGTTGGCTCAAGTCCCAGCTGTGAGCACATAGGCTGGGTTGACTGCTGCTTTTATTCTGATCCTAGAGAACTCCTTCTCTGTGTCTGTTTCTTTGGAGTTTGTTAGTATTCGATGTGTTTAGCATCTATTGGTGTCCCTAGCAACAATATGGTGTATTTAAGAAAGACAATCAGTTTGTCCAGTTTCCTTATTTTTATTAAGGGAAAAGAAAATACAAGTCTGCATTAAATAATAACTTCTCAGTATTTAAATAAGTCTCCAGAACCACTATTCACTATATTATTAGAAATGTATTTATTAAAGTGTTTTTTTGATACATTAAGTAAAATATTTTCCTTGCAAAAGAAGCAACTACTGCACATGGGTGGCAAAAGTCCATGAATATGTAAAAAGGCTGGAAGAGGCAATGAATCTGACCTGCATGGAAAGGTAATGTGCATTATTGGGAAAGCATTTCAAAACTCAGGCAGTGGGAAATAGCTTTTGGAGTCAAAAGGTAAAATTGACCTTTGTGACCCTTTAATGCTGAGTCTCACGGCACAGCAATCTCAATGGTCAGTTGTGAGAGTCTTCCAAAGTAGTGTTAGGCAGTAAGGGCTGTTGGCAGATTGTAGGCTTTGTGTGCATGGTCTATAGAGGAAAAGATGATCCAGTCCCAATGTATTGTGAACCTGGAACTCAAATAGGGAAAAAATCATTCTTCATACCAGTGCACGTTCTGTCTGATCCTGAGCTTGGAGCTTCCGAGTCATAACCTTTTGTGTGTGTGCTCTTTTTTTGTGTTACCTCTTACTAAATGCAACATGAACTGTCCATCTTTCACTAAAGGTTCATTTTCTGTTTCAGAGTGCTTCATTTTTCTGCGTTGTGATTCCCCATCCGCACATAGACTTCAGCTGCATGTCTTGACCTCTGGAGATTTTGTTGAGATAATCATGTGAAACTTGAGTATTAAGGTAGTGAGGAGTACCTTCAAGGAGTACCAGCAACGGAATAAGGTGTTAGTTGGTTTTGAGCCATTTCTGAGAAAACAGGTGCTGTGTGCCAGCACTGAAAACCCTAACAGCAGGAGGATGGATGGAGGATACCTGCTAAATACATGCTTCAGAGATTTAAAGGTTTAGAAGGAAGAGCATTGAATAAGTCCAGAAAAAGCATAGCAGGTTGTACATGCTGTGTACCTTAAAACATTGCAGAAGAGGGAAAGAATATTTACATAAAGCAAAAAAAAATCGGAGAAAAACCCAAACCAAAATCTGAATCATCCTTCAGGTGTCATTTAACTGTGGACCTATAGCAAAGATAATTTCCATGCTACTGAGATCATCTACTCTCTTTTTAATCTGCAGTTGTTTTCTCTTTGCTTTCACTTTCCCTTCTTCTCCTATGTTTTATCCCAATTTCCGTGACTGATTTCCCCTCTAGCTAGAACTTTCTGGGATGTCAGTTTTTACATCTTCACTTGTACAATCAGAGAAGATACAGAAAGGCAGCTGGAAGGTTTCTGTGGTGGCAGCGTCAGTCATTTCCACACAAGAATGAATGGGTTAACTGTCACTCTCCTGAATTTTATTCCCAGCCATGTGGAAATAATTCCTGTCAGCAGTTAAGAGCTTAATATAAAAGGTGTCACTTGCACCTGTGGGCATTAATTCAAACCCTGTGGTTCTGTAGGAATAAGAATTGCATCAAACAATTATGATGATTATAGTAATCAATGAAAAGGATCTGATTGGCCTGAGTTCTTGTAAAGGCCTAATTTGTTATGTTAAATCCAGACATTTTGTAATCTGGTAATTTCTTTAATTGCCTAGAAAAACACAAGGTGGAGTCTGTCTTATGGGAGATGCTACTTCTTAGGTCAAAGTGATGCAACCCAGTGACAATTAAAACAAATCAAAAAAAATGTAGCTTTTTGCAGGGCTACTTAGCCTTTTGTTTGTTGTTTGAAACCCAATTAATAATTACGCAGTGTGTGATGGCAGATACTGTTCTCCAGTCTCAGGAACCTCTTTCAGATGGGGAGTAGGTCATTTGCATTTCTAATCCCAGCCCACCTAATCCCATCTAGTCTGACACCCTTGATTGATACATCTTTCCTTTGTTAAGTATACTTGCAATTGCATCTCTTATGTGTTTGTCAGTTTGATTCAATACATGAATAACTCTGCTCCTGATTGTCTCCTGGTAACATTTTTAGACCAAAGGAAGTAGTAAATCGTTAGCTGTCTGCTCCTTCCTGCATGGCTGTCTCTGCCTACAGCTTTGCTGTTTCTTTGTGGATTTTCTCAGTGTAAAGTTTGGGACTGAAGGTGAAAACCTGCTGAAATTTTACAGTCCTAGTTAAACTAGAAGCAAGTACGTTACTCAAAATGTGGAAAAACTCTTAAAAACTTAACATGCCCCTCTAAAAGGTATAAATACTGAAAATATGTCTTTGTAAAATGAATTCCATGTATACTTGCAAATGCTGCTGCGCAAGAGGAGTTCGCCTGTGTGCTCTGGAAAAGGTGCCTTGAAAAAGTCTGAGCAGAAGTTCTCTTTGAAAGGTTGTTTATTCTCATGTCATTTCTGTGTCTGAACTTGTGTGCTGCATGTTAGTAGCAGATGGCATTTGTAGCATCATTCACAGTTTTCACAGATCTGAACAGGCAGAACGTACAAAAAAAGGGTAATATTTGGATTTTTTTTTCTTTCCCCTAAATTCCCCCTAGTTCCCCCTAATGTATGTATGGGGATTGGTGGGAGAGCTCTATGAGAGAATTTGCATCTGTAGGTGCTCTTTTAGCTAGTTGTAGAAGATAAAATGTCAGGTTGGAGCTGGTTCTATCTGCTTTCTGGTAAATACTGTTTTTTCATGGAAGTTCAGAAATACTTCACTGATGTATCTTGAGCTGAGATCAATGGCGGTCAAATGCTCTTTCAACTGGAGACTAGTGGATTGTATATGTGGAAGAAGTAATGTGGTTTTAATGACTGTTTAGACATTAAGTTGTCTGTGTGTTACAGTTTTTTCTGAATCAGCAGCTAATAACACTGAGTACTGGGACCTGAACTTGCAGAGGCTGATAAGTGAAGGATTAAGGCTGGTGCTCACAGCCCAGGGTTAAGGCAGAAGAGCATGACAGTGCAGGCATTTATGCACTGGCTGTGATTACTCTGAAGATTTTCCCATACACTCAAGCCCAGAGAGGCCCTCCTTCCTAGCAGAGCTTTTAAAAGTGGAGTGAAGAAGACTGAGACCTTCACTCTTTGTTTTGCTTCATGGAATTAATTTCTTTGGCCTTCTCAACATGATTTCTCCCCCTCCAACACTCACTGGTACTGTTGAATCACTTTATTGCTCACTTTTTGCATTGTCTAATTTGTGTTCCTTTGCGTTTACCTGTGCCTGTCTTTCCTGGCTGCTAACAGCCAGGTGCTGTTTGCATCTCTCCACACTCTCCCAGATCTGCCTTTCAGTATTTGACTCCTCCAGGATCTTTTTTGGCCCTTCTGCTCTGGTCTCCAGGCATTTGCATGTCATTTTTAGAACCTTTTCCCTTGGGATGGGAAGAAGATTGTGACGGTAACCTGGAGGTCAGTGGAGCAGCAGTGTCATCCAGTGGCCTTCTCAGTTAATCACAAATTGAAATTTCTAGTGCTGAAGTATGGGAAAATTGAGGGTCTTCACTTCTCCCAGCTCATTTGTGAGTCTGAGTGAAAGCTGTTGGTCTAAATCAGGTATGTTGGAGACCTGGATGCCACTGTCTGCTGAGACGTCACACTGAGGCGAGGCATGTGTAGTGCATTTCACACTGGGAGTTCCCAAGCTCAGGAAGTTCCTGGCAGTGTTAGATTTCACAGGAGAACTAATCTGTCAGGCAACCTGTTTCCTTCTAGGTGCGAGAATAGGTTTTTCAGATACATTTGTGTTGTTACTGGCTGCTGTGTTTGCGCTGCTGGGATTAATGTTGAACCAGCACTTACTGTACATAATGGTTATCCAAACAAGGAGCGTGTGATCAGTAAGAGAGTAAGGGGGGGAGCAGTCTCCTCAGAAAGCCCAGGACTTTGTTGTGGTGTTTGCTGTGTGTGTGTTACAGTTGTTCCTCCTTTTTCACTCCTACCCATTTAGAGTGGAAACTTTCGCACAAAAGCCTGCCAGCTCTTCTGTGGATGTGTGGTAGTAGCATGGTGTCCTTGTCTTTCTGAAAGTTCAGAAAACATGACAGAAAAATTGATGTAGTTACAGAAAAAAATACTACTTGTTCTGCCTTCTTCCTTCCCGGGTGGCCACTGCTTAAGATTTCTTTTCCTACCTGAATACCTGGCATAATAACTTTTATGGTTTACCACTTTATTTTACTTCTATTTTTTTTACCGAATATTTTATAAACTCACAAATCAAGTGCCTGATTTTCTTGCTGAGCAGTCCCGGATATTACTTTATTTTGTTTGTTTCTTGTTACACATTTTAATTTGGATCTCACAGATATGCCAGCATTTTCCCTCTCACTGTGCTCTAATGAGTCATTTTTGCCATCCAGCCTCTTAATAAAAACGTATCTGATCTGAAGAATACAACAGCTGAGCGTACTCTTGGCTCTGTGTTGGTACCAGCATCTTAATACTGAGGAGTTTAGAGACATTACTGTGAAACAGATAACAATAATAATAAGCAGCACTTAAAATACAATTAATCACACAGCCTTTTGTAAGGAAATTTGTTTTAGAGGATATGCAGATTGATCTCTTTTTCTTACTCTGTTCTGCAGAACAGGAAGCTTTCAACAGCACTTCCATATTCAACAACAGTTTGGAATGGGGGAATTAAAATTACTTGGGAGATAAACTGGTCTAGTGAGTGAGGCATCTATATGTTGAATATGTGGAGAGGGAGGTATTGTTAGAAAATGGTTTTATGATATACTTAATAATAAAAAATGAAACGGAAAAAGAAAATAAAGTGCTGCAAAATACATAAACAGTTACACTTTAGTTCTAAATAACTGCCTACATACAGGAATTTTAGAGACTACTGATATATTAATTTATTTCAGTGACAGCTTCATGTCCATGTGCTACAAGGGGGCTGCTGTGAAGTGGTAATGGGGTTTACATATGGAGGAAGAGTGCCCTGAGCTGTGCCTGCTTTTACAGCGAGGCATTACACCAACTATTGTGTGAATGTTTCTGAAGTATCTACCAAGGCTGTCCTATAAATCCCTTTCATTTTCTCAGCAGCTATTAAGGGCTTTTCAGCTTAGAATCTTTATGAACTGGGATTTGTATGACCTTGGCCATGTAGTGAATGTAGTAAGAATATGGTAGGGACGAGGGAATGACTATTTGAAGGCTGGTGAAGGAACGAGGAGGAGCGAAATACATTCACTGTCGATGCCAGTTGTGACCAGCTGCAGCTGTGTTCTTAGCTCTGGGTGGATACTTTATTTTGCTGTCATGAGAAGGCAACTGCTCTGTGTCTGCAGTGAGAGAACTGCCTAAAAAAGGAACAGACAAGCTGATCTTCCTGGTTTGCTTTTTCTCTGAGGCATAAGCCAACTTTTACAAGTGTGTAAATTAATGCAGCTGTCTTGAGAGATAGATCTGCGGTTGCTCCAACTGTACTCCCTACATGCGCAGTTCTGTGGGCTTCATTCTTTTAATCTAGTGTTTGTTTTGAAAAGTTTTTTACTGTAGCTGTGTAATTTTATTTATTATGAACCAAGGAAAAATGTTGGCACCTTTTAAAAAGCAACCCAAACAACTATTGAACCAAAATATTCATTCAGCTACAAGAAAAGCTCTTTTCCAGGCTAACACAGAAGCTTTCCTACAGTGCTTTAATGCAGGTTGTTGCATTCAGAAGAGCACTTTTTTCTAAGTTTGCTGGCTTATTGGTAGCCTCTTTTTCTTATAGACAGCTGTTTTAAATCTGCTTGACTTTTTTATTTGCAGTTTAATGAGACTTGTAATCCATGAGATCCAATGGTCTGCAAATCTTCAAGTTGTTTTGAGAGTGGCTTATTCTTTAGAAGACAGACCATTGTGTGTCGCGAGATCCAGATGCTGGCACCTGGTTCAAGGAGAGTGTAGAATGGGTGACAGAAGTAGTGGAATTGGGGCATTGTTTATTGCTCTTCATTTTTGGTGGTGAAATAATGTCATAAACACACTTGAATGAAAGACCTCGACCAGGAATACAGGAATTTATGATATTCTTAATAATACATGGTACAAGTTTAAGGTATTATAACTAGGAGGAATGTCTAGAGCAGAGCAAAATGTCTTTTCTCATTGTCTCTTTTGCCTCGATTAGTCACCCGGTATGAAAGATTCTAATCTTTAGTACAGTATATACTGAGATCCTTGTGTAAGAAACAATGCTGTTATATAGGTATGCTTTTATATATAGGAACTGTGAGTGGTCTGATGGAGTTAATGAGCTTGTTCCTTTGCTGACAGGAAACTGTGATGTAGTTTCAATGTCCTCTTCAAGATCTGTAAAGTCATTAGAATTAAAATTGTTCCGTGTTAAAGTGCAAGCCTAGCAAAATACTTTGTTTTCATTAGTCATGGTAGTTTACGTAATGCTGTCTGTGTATTTAAGGACTTCACAGTCGTTAGCTCAGAACATGCTTCTCCAGTTAGCCTTGTATTTTAATTCTAGGATCTGACACAGTTAAGAAAATTTACTACCTAACTTCTGCCTACCTTGTCTTATTTTTCCTGTTTGGAAAAAAAGAAAAAAACCCCCAACAACAACAACAACAACAAAAAAAAAACAGAGAAAAAGGAAGAAGTTAATTTTTGCTGCAAACATATTAAGATTTGCATGAGAAACAGTAACTGTTTTCATTCTGTGTTCATGTTTTTGCTCACAGAGGAGGAATTACTCAGTAATTTGTCCATATTCAATGAAACGTGTGTGAAGTGGCAAAGGAAAACTGGAAGACTGGGAGTGCAGGAGACATACACAGTAAGTGGGGCTGTATTTGAGACTGGGAGTAGCTTTGTCCTGGTTAATTCTGCTTAGTCAGGAGCAGAGACTTGTTTTGTGCGGTTTGTTTGTACCATAATTTGTCTCAGTCTTCACAGTGAGCTGCCTAGAAACATAAAGGTGGCTGGGAAAGAAACAAATCCTTGTCCTAAAGTTAGGTAAAAAACTCAAAAGCTGTTGAGGTCTCATTCCAGTAAATCACCTGCAACACCTGCGTGAAACTATAAGAAGCGTTTCAGGACAAGTTTATGTTTTAGTGAAATTCTGTTGCAGAGCTCAAGGTCACAGTGACATAGAAAACATTGCAAAACTTTGGCTCTGCCCCTGTCTGTGATGCAAGCATTTCAGGTAAACAGCGTAGCATTTGCAGATACTGGATGTAACTTGTTTTAGAAATGCAGTGTATAGAATCATAGAGTCATAGAATAGATTGGG
>NW_010308492.1:0-968 GCF_000700745.2 Antrostomus carolinensis
GATACACTTCATTTTGTTTCTTACCCAGCATATGTAGATTCAGGAGGAAAGTCTCCAATTTTCTTCCAGAGACGTCATCATGCATAAAGAAGCTCTGAGGCTCTACTTCATGGCTCAGCTGAGACTAAAGGTGATGTCTGAAGATGAGATATCAAGGGAAAAGTTGGAGAAGAATATTGAGAGGGAAAGAAAACATCTACCTTGCACAAGGACTTCAGTCCTCCTTGGTGGGTGGATATGAAGACCTTTCTCCTGGGAGGAAATGAGAAGCAACTGAAAAAAAATAGGACAAAACTGGAGAAACAGCAGAAGCATCTGTTCCTTGGAAGAACAGTCCAAGCAGAGCAGAGATGCAGCAATTTCTCTGCTGTAGAAACTGTCCTTATTCAAAATGGAAAGATGCAAACCCCAGAGCAAGAAAAGCCACATCACACAACGATGATCTGTTGCCTGACAGCATCACATCTCTCCAGCTCCCATGATAACTGCCCCTCAGACTCTGCTTGTCTGGAGATGTGCAGGCAGATGAATGTCTCCCAACCCCAGTCAAAGTGCTAATCTCCTCTTGCTATAGATCTGGAGGCTCCTGACAGCAGTAAAGTGTAAGTGCACTCAGAAGGTTCCTAGGCTGACCAGTGTGGAGGGGAGGCACTCAGGATGGTCCTGTGGGAAAGCAGCAATGGATTTGAAAAGAGTCCAAGTGGTCAACATGAAAAGTCTTTCCTCATGAGACCTCTGTTCTTCTATCACTCTCAACGAGGAAGACCTCCTTGCTTACTGCCTATGGGAGTAGGAAAGCAGACGAGGCAAAGGCTGGTGAAGCACTGACTTACCTCTCCTGTGAGGACAGGCTGAGAGAGTTGGGGCTGTTCAGCCTGGAGAAGAGAAGGCTCCAGGGAGACCTTCTAGTGACCTTGCAGTACCTGAAGGGGCTCCAGGAAGGCTGGGGAGGGACTTTGGACAAGGAC
>NW_010308492.1:1102-17590 GCF_000700745.2 Antrostomus carolinensis
CCTGGAAGTGTTGAAGGCCAGGCTGGATGAGGCTTTGAGCAACCTGGTCTAGTGGAAGGTGTCCCTGCTGATGGCAGGTGGGTTGGAACTGGATGATCTTTAAGGTCCCTTCCAGCCCAAACCATTCTATGATTCTGATTCCTTCAGAGCAGAAAAAAGACCCCAGGTGTCTGAATATTGTTTTTTTGTAGACCAAGTTCCTACAAAAAGTGTCCTGCCTCCATGTACCTTTGTTTTTTTTACATGGGGAACAGTGGATGAGAGGAATTGCCCTGTGGAATTGGACAGCCAAACACCTGCTTTGCACAGGCATAAAGAGTTGCACACATGGCAGTGGGAAATCAGGACTCCAAGGGAAGTGTGGGGACAGGCTGTCATTCTGCAGAGAGTTCAGAAGTGCCTCGTTCCTGTAAAAAAAATTACATCGTTTCGACTCTTTCACTTTTGCAAGAAAAATGTCATATTTTTTTCCCCTCTGTTCAGGTGTTTTCACCTAAGATGAAATGTCCCTCAGATTGACGGTACAACGCTGTCAGATCTGGGCAAACACAGAGCTGGAAGTTACAGAGGTGTGATAAATTATCAGACCATGTTTGTTAATATATTAGCTGCATTAATCAATCTGCAAGTGCTCTCTCACAGTTTTCCCCCTGTATCCATCCTTGGGTGGTTGGACTTGATGATCTCAGAGGTCTTTTCCAACCAGGAGATTCTATGATTCTATGATAAACTCACCCTCTGGACTGATGGTAATTTGGATGGCTTCTCCTGTTTGCTTTGTCCGTCAGTGACATCAGATTCTCCCTCTTCACATTGCTTGTCCTCCTCTCTTGCCTTTTAGCTGGTTCATTACCTTGAACAAGCCAAAGGGGTGTTTTGGGTGGTGTTTTAACAGCAGCAAAATTCACAAGGTACTAGTTATTCCCAAGTTTATCTCCTTGCAGGTAGACCATCAATTTCAGCAGCAGAGACTTCAGGAACTCACATTGACTCACGCACCGACATGCCCACAAGAATGCACACTCAAACCTCCAAGCTGCTGCAATTAACAGGACAGCTTTTAATTGGCAATTACAATTCCATTAAGCTGGGTCTGGCAGATCATTTGCTCTGTCAGGAAAGCCCTGAGGCAGAGAAGATTAGTGGCTGGCAGGATCCAGGTTCCTGCACCAGAGCTGTGAAGGAAAAGTCAGGTAACAGCTGTGCTTTCTCAGCTGGGGAATGTGGGATGGAGAATTACACTTGCTCAAAACCCACTTGTCTTCCCCACCCATGAGGGCTGCATCCCACCACAGCCCTTGGGAGGAAAGGTCAGCAGCACCAGGGACTGGGGAGGCAGAGATCAGACCAGGGTCTGTGAAGCAAAATTAACTTCAGCCCTGAGAGCATCTGTGAAACAAAGCCTGGAGTTTCTGGTTGGAATGGGAAAAACACATGTGACTGGCTGCAACACTGTGGCTCCAAGGGAAGTCCATTACTTGAAGGTTTGTGAGGTCTGGTTATCACATCTGAGCACTGCTGTACCGTGGGTACCTTCAGGACTTGGAGAATTTATCAAAGGAGGTTGTTGAGGAACTCTTCAAGTTCTGTTCCTGGCTCTTCAGCATACCATGGGTATGGTGCTCAACCCCTCTGTGCAGCCACCTACACTGATGGAAATGTCATCCTCAGCTTTGCAGAGCATTCTGAGATCCCAGTGTGTCATGGTTTCCAAACCAAGGTTTGCATACCCATCCCTGGTTTGCAGCACCCTAACACTGGTTCTACCATGCTCCATAGATCCCTCTGAGCCCTCTACCACATGGACTCACACTCTCCTAGCTCTCCCTTACCAGCTGGCCCAGCATACTAGAAACAAACTAGGTGTGTTGCTGGCATGAGCCAACTCATGTGTGAGCCATGATGATCTCTGGGTAATTTGAAGGGTTGACTTGGAATCTGGTTCCAAATCCTTTGGGATTTCTCTTTAATGAGAAAGATTCTTACTCTTCTATCTACGTACTGTCAATGTTCTCTTGGGTAAGAGTTCTTTCCTATGGATTGCCTGTAAATTGCCACTCAGTCATGATAACTTTGCAACAGGCCAGATTAACATTGTCTGTCCAAACATCACGAGAGCTTGAGGGAGGCCAGAGAGCAATCCCAATCTAACTACAGCTTTCCAGGCAGAGCCTTGATTTAAAGGAAAGGTTGGGAAACAAAACAGTACTTAAAGCTGGGCTTCAGGGCTTTCAGGACAAAGCTCATCTTAATGTGTTGACCCAACAGGATTCATGGCACGTCTAGAAGGAGGGAACAGTTTCAATCCCAGCAGAAGTCGTTGCCAGCTGGTAAGACACTGAGAAGAACCTGTTGTTTACCTGTTGGCCAGCACCTGTAAGCTCTGAATTCTTTCATCAGGTTTGACAGAAAATAAGGCTGTTAAATAATCCATTTCCTGAAAAATTAGTGAAAACATACCTGGGTGAAAGAGGCCACAGTGACCCCATGGAGGTAAAAGCTGCACAGACTCCACACAAAGAAGAGATGGAGAGGAAGAGACTGGAAAACAGAGGGACATCCATGGGCACATGCATATTTCAGACTCTCAAGAATGCCAGCAGGAGGCAAAAGACCAGAGGAAATGTTGACCACATCATTGTGGGACTGTCCATCAATACGTGACATGTTCCACAAAGACAGCTTGGTCTTGGAGCCTCTGGGCACAGATTCTAGCCTGTGTCTAGCATTGCTTTGGCAGATTTGGAATCCACTTAGTGCAGCAGATACTTGTTTTCTCTGTCTGAGCTCTCAGCAGTCTGTCTCCATCCTGCCCCTCATCTCTCATTCACAGTCAGAAGACAAGTTCTCATCTCCGATCAACCCAAGAGTGCAGAGGCTATTGCTCCCTTAGCAGATTTTTGTGCAGACAGATTGATGTTTTCCCTGGCTTGGAATAAACCTCCCATAAACTTCTATAAAGTGAACTCTTCATTTTGTTTTCAGTCCCAGCATAAAGTTCTCCTTTGATGAGATATTTAGAAACTCCCCTGACTACTTGTGAGATATATGGTCTCTACAGTCTCTACTTTTATGTCATTGCTTTGAACTGTCCCACCTCTTCTATGAAGAAAGGCTGAGAGAGTTGGGGTTGTTCAGCCTGGAGAAGAGAAGGCTCCGGGGAGACCTTTTTGGGGCCTTTCAATACTCAAAGGGGCCCTATAAGAAAGATGGGGACAAAGTTTTTATCAGAGCCTTCAGCAACAGGACAAGGGAGGATGGTTTTAAACTAAAAAAGGGAGATTCAGACTAGATCTAAGGAAGAAATTTTTTACAATGGGGATGGTGAAACACTGGCATGGGTTGCCCAGAGAGGTGATAGAAGCTCCAACCCTGGAAACATTCAAGCTCAGGTTGGATGGGGCTCTGAGCAACCTGATCTGGTTGCAGATGTCCCGGCTTATTGTAGGGGGTTGGAATAGATGACCTTTAAAGGTCCCTTCCAACCCAAATTCTTCTATGATTCTGTGATTCTATGACCTGTCCATACCCATTGGAAGCTTTTTAGGGCCAGGACCTACTATCCTCCATTTCTTATTTGATCTCAGCATGGGTGTCTCTCTGTGATGGGATGCTCACATGCTTGTATACAAATAAATATTGCAATCAACGATTTTCTCTACTGCTGGCATGTCTGACTCTATAGATGGATGGGAAGGGGAGCTATTGAGCAAGAATTCCATTTTAATACCTCATTCAATAGTTCTTGGTGTCTTTCGTGCTTCCTTACCTCTCAGACACGCAATTGTACGTTACCAACCTTCTGACAATATAAGAATATGCAGATACTATTGAGTTCTACTATGGTCAGTTTCAAGATTTATTGACCTGAGAAGAGAATATTGACCTAAGATGAAACTGAGGTCAATGTGTGGATCTCAGGGGAGCATAAATTTCAAAATTGACCCACCAAACAGAAGTCAATAAATGAATGGTTAATATAAACATTGTCTTACAAAAATTAATTCTCGGTGACATGGGTTCACATGCAATTTTTATTGTGAAATATGGAAGGCAATATTGGTTGCCATGTCTGAAGAATGTGAGTCAGTGTCTGATTATGGAGAGTAATGGAACTGCTGGGAATGGGAGGAAAGGAATTGGATTTGATTATAATTTAATCTCCAGTAAGTAATGGAGCAGCTTTTTGTTAGCCAGAGTGGGGTTATGAAGATAACTCTTGAATGTTCTAGGCAGGGTAATGTTTAAGCCCTAGGGAGGAAGTTTACAGAAGGTGGCAGCTCATGACATCAGTTCTCCTGCATTGGGGCTCTTCACATCTCTGAACAAAGTTAATGGGGGATCCTCTACTCCCTTCAGTGGACTACGATTGAGATTCTCATTTGCAACCTGGTGTTTGTCTTCTGTCAAGGTGGGATATGGGGAAAAATGTGTTTCAGGTCCCTTGATACAATTTCTGTTGTGTGGAGACACGTGGAATGGAGGTGCTGAGACCTGCAGGACTTGATGGCCTCAGATATACTCTTGCAGTCCTTTGCTCCTAACCTTGACTTCCCTATGCACACAAATACATCCCAAGTTTGAATCAGTTTCCACATGGAATTGCCATATGAACATTTGCAAGTGTTTTTTGTTGTTCACATATGACTTGCAAATTTTGGAAGTGGGTAAAAGCATCTGCAGTGGGAGAACTATGGATTTAATTTCTCACCTTCTTCCACTTCCCCATAGCGTGGTCTCATACCTTTGTCTGTGGCTTGGCAGTTCTTCAGCCCACATCATTGAAAACAAGATGCAGTTTCAGTATGAAAACTCGTTACCTGTATAACCACATTTTTGAGTTCTTGAATGTTGATAGATTTGGTCACAAAATACAACTTTCAGAGCATTTGAAAAAGATATGAGAATTGGGACTATTTTAGGGGGTTTTTGTGATCTTTTTTCTTTAGGGTGATAACCTCATTGTCATTATTTATAGCCTAGTACTGTCTGCAGCCAACAGATTTGATATCTCATTGTCCTGGGGCTGTATTGGTCTCAGATCAAAAATAAGAGTAGTAGGAATAAACAATAATGTCTAGAAATGAACAAAGATCAGAGTCTAGGGCAATTTCTATGGAGATAAGGGCTTGTGGGGGAGAAAGCAATGGTGATACTGATCTGCTCTGGTACTGAGAATCACAGAATCATAGAATGACTTGGGTTGGAAAGGACCTTAAACCCCCCTGCTGTGGACAGGTTTGCCAACCACTAGATCAGGCTGCTCAGGGCCCCATCCAACCTGAATGCTTCCAGGGATGATGATGAGTACTGAGGATGAGTTTCATCTGACCAGTTTAGATGCCTACAGTGTAGGTATCACAGGTGTTTCCATCAAAAATAATTTGACTCACCTCTATTCATAGTTAACGGAGAGGAAACTAGCATTTTTGATGGTGTGGCTCATCCCACTTGAATGATCAAATAAATAATATCTAAGATGTGGGTTTCTGAACCACTGAAACCATTCTGGTTTACAAAACCTCAGGGTCATTTTTCACAGGAGACAGAGATGAAAGTTAGAGATCATTACCATTTGGATCCAACCTCACTGTCATCAGAGGTGTTTCTCCACGGACAGATTTTAGGTCAGATAGCAACCAAAGCTAGAGTAATCCTAGCACCTTCTAGTCTCTCCTTTACCTAGCCTGGAGTTGTCTTGGCAATGTCTCTGCATCCCACTCCACACTTGGCCATCCACCTAATCACTGTTTCATATAGACATCTCTGGAGACTCTCAGTGCAAGTGATGTTAGGTCCGTGGCCTTCCAGGTCCTGTACCAGTCTGCAGTGCACAGCCAAATTGAACTCATCTATCTTGGCTTTAAATTGCTGTCCAGATTGAACTTCTTTCAAATGTTTAAACCACTCCAAGGATTTGAATTGCAGGGCATATTTAAGAGGAACTTAAATTATTAAAGCCCTTAATGTTTGGGGTTTTTTTAAGATGCATTTTGGAGCTGTCAAGCGAACAATCTTAAATGACAGATTGATGAATTCATTGTCCCTTATGACATCTCCAGAAGGAGAGAGGAATATGGCTCCCAGTGAAACCAGCTTTGCTAACAGAGAGACAAGTTGCTTTCTACTTCTCAGTCTTTTGGGTCATTAGCACCTTTCTGCTGCATGCATAGGCAACATAGCAGGGTCTATGTCAGCCATGGCCTCACTAACTCAACATGCTACTGCTAAAGATTGACCCTGGGTAGGGCTCATCTTCTGGGGATAGAGACTCTACTTCCTAAATCAGGTCTTCATTCTGGCAGGCATCACCTGTTCTACCAGGCAAACAGCTCTGCTCCATCACTGTAAAACCAAGTTCAGATCCACACACAAACTTCATATCTTCAGACTTTGTCTTGACCCTCATGGACTTTTCCTGCTGTGTGAAAGAAACTGGTCATATACTAGAAGGATCAGTGCAAACATTCTGAAAAAGGAGTTGTGTAAGGAGTTGTGTGGGGTCTGTAGATAGAAAAACTGGTCTTCTGGCTTACAGTTCAACTGCTTATTGCTTTCGGCCTCTTCTTTGGGGTCTCACAATCTGGGCTGGACATTTTCTCCCATGAGTGAATTATAATGTGTTGGGAATATTCTTCATTCTTCTTTGCTTGGAGAGAAAGTGAGAGAACCAAGGTCATTGGGACCACATTAGTACTAGTAAATTTTGGAGTGCCTGAGATTGTGTCCAGCACTGGGATACAAATGTTAAGCTCATCAGTTGTTAGAAGAGTTCTGGACATACTAATGACCTAGGATAATTAGCCCTTTTTCAAATGCTTCCTAGGAATCAGGAATCATAACTAGCCACTGGCCATTATCACCACACCGGTGTGGACATCTTGTTTGAAGGGTAAGGGATTTTGAGACTACAGCTGTGGGTTGGCCAGGGCTGGCTATACTCAGGGACGAAGGACAGTCCAGGCACATTTAATGTTTAAGAGTAGTCTTAAAGTCTGGGCAAAGCTCCTGTTTGGTTGGGTTTTTTTGCAAATCTCAGCTCCCAGTCAAGAAGCCACTTCATGAGCAGAGCCGCCTTCTGCAGCCTTCTGGAAATAACGAACAGCAAAAAGATCAAAAATCCCGGAGGGATGACGGAGCTTCAACGTTAATGTATATGGAAAGTTGTGCTCATTTCTGGGCTTCTTCTTACCAGACAGATATTGTCAAATGGCAAGGAGTTCATATAAGAACAACCGACAAATGACTGAGGGCTGGAAGGATTGATTTACAAGGGCAAGATGAAAAGAGCTGAATCAGTACAGCAGTGATCAAGACGTGATGTGACATCTCCCTAAGTATCTGAAGGGCGTAAACAACGGAGAAGCAGTGTCTTTGTGGGAAATGTCTTGTGTCTGCTTAACAGCCTGCTTCATTGAGATGTAGCAGGCTACTTACTGTCTATTAAAGAAGTGCCACTTGATCATTATCAGTGTATTTATGGCAGGTCTAATGGCTTTCATAAAGTGTGAATTGCAAAGGTAAAGAGCAGAGGAATCAAAACCCTGTCCCTCCTAGGTGAAAGAAACACAGCACCATTTTTTATTTATTTATTTATTTATTTATCTATTTATTTATTTATTTATTCACAGATCTGTGCTCTGGGATGAAGTCATATGCCTGCAAGTTAGTTAGGTTAGGTTAGTTAACAGACAACTGAAGAGAAGCTGTCTAGTACGTGGTATGTCCTGTAGTGGGGTGTTTCATTCTTCTAATTATCTGTAAAAGCTAAACTTTGGCATTAGTACTCCAAATTAATTATAAAGCAGGGATTTGCCTATAGGAGCTTGCTAGGTCTCAGCTGAAATTGCTGACCCTTCTAGCTGGGGTGAAGGGTGGGGATTCATGAGGGTGGAGTTGGCCTTTCCTAATTTTAGGTGCTCATCAATCCATTAACATGTTCTTGGTTTGAGTTTCCAGTGGATGTCAGGGTGTGCATTGTCTCGTCCTAGAGCAGATGTCTACTTGGGTCAGAGGAGCCCCGACCATATTTCACTGACTATCCTGGGAGTTCAGACAACTAGTTGGAGTGTGGGCACTTATATTTCTTAAATTAAGAAAGGCTAACTCCACCCTTGGCAACTGGTCCATGCACACAGTGAAGAGATTTTCTCCAGCAAAAGAAACTCCACTTTTGTCTGGATCACATGGTTTTTGCTGAAAACCATGTGAAAACCATGTTTTTGTTGAAAGCCATGATTTGAACCTCTCTTTAGTACATCCTCACTGTCTTCTCCCACAGTATGAGGAACTGGTAAGAACAGCAATTGGTAAGAACACCACCCCTTCTCACTGACCACTGTGAGAAGGGGTGGTGCTGGGGTTGTGCCATCTGACATGCCCATGGATTGTGCTGGATCATTTAATAACATGCAGAGGGTGCTAATTCCCTCTGGAGGTGAAGCTCATCTCTCTATTTTTCCTCCTCTATCCTTAGCTTGCCCTCAGGCTTTAAAGAGAAGCCACCTGGCCGTGCTCCTCTCTTGCACCTGCTTTCCCTTGGATTACATATCTGCTGGAGCTGAGACACAAGTAACTTAAGAATGTTCCCTAATGGAGACTGTGCTGCTCTTATCTCCTCGCGACAGAGGCAGGCGAGTGTGTGAAATGCAACCCCCTGTTTGCCGCCAGCATGGGCAGACCCTTCGTGCTTGTGTGGAACTGGGCTGGTGTCGAGCGGCCAGAAGGAGACTGCTGACAGACACAAGAGCCAAGGGCATCCCGATTTGGAGCTGTCTCCAACTTTTAAAGGACTGGGAACAGACAGCAGCTCCCTCAGGCTCGTGTCGCAGGGAGATGAAGGCTCCTGTTACTTCTGCCCTGAGCCATGTTCCAATCCATGAGCTCTCCTAAAGGACACCCAGCTCGTTGCTGAGATAATTCATTGCTGTTGCAGGGTCAGCTGCAAGTAAACTCAGAGAACACATAGGCTTGGGATCTCACATACCCTGATCTACCTTGTAAGAGAATCTAGAGGGTTTTCTCCACTGTGGAGTAGTGGTGAATAACTTGACTTGTCCACCTTCCTGTATGTCAAAACACTTTGGAGCAAAAGTCTCTTCACTTATTTCTGAAACAGGGGGAACAAATCTCCTGAAACAAGTCCAGGGGTCTAGAGATTGGAGTTTTCTGCTGTTGTACTCATTGTGTGTCCTCAGACATATCATGTATCTTAAACTCAGTTTTTTGGTGATATGGGGAACTATCCTGTGAACACTGGATTACACCTGTTCCCAAAGGAATTGTGAATATCAGTTCATTGTTTAATCATGTCTTACTTTCAAAAATACCTATAGGCTCACTCACTAGAAAGCTGGTCTCAAGCTCACTAAAAGCAATCAAAGAGCCCTCAAGGCTGAACTAGGCTTTGAATCAAGTCTTGGGAAAGGCAATTTGGCCTTCTCCAAGCCTATAACTGAAAAACAGATGAACTGCGCTCACTTGGTGAGTTCTCTGCTCTCCAGCTCCCTGTTACCAAGCTCACTATGAGATTAATCCTGTTTATACTCCCACAATTAATCCCTGAGATTCTGGACCCTAGAGATGCAGCAGTGGGCTCTGGAAATCCACACAGAAGAGCTGGTGATCTCTTTACAGCCTAGCACTTTAGAGCTGACCTTCTTGGCTGTTTTCTCAGCCACTGTGTTGGACAACTAAATTAAACAAGAGCAACTGAAGTGGGGGCTTCTTCCTTCCCCTTAACAGACCATTGCTATCCTAGCACTGACCAGATGTTCTTACCATGGCTTGACATAATGACTTCATGGAAGTATCATCTGGAAGCTTAAGGAGCTGAGATGCCTTCTCCTGAACCTATGCACAATGTAATGGTTTATTCCATCTGAACTCAGGGTCCAGATATGGGTGCTCAGAGGGGTGGGACCCCCCAAGGGGACTGGGGAGCGGCACCTGTGGGCAGTGCTCAGCACCACGGACAGAGACAGGAGCTGCCCCCGGGGGGGCAAAGTCCTGAGGGTGGGGGATGACAGCAGAGACCCCAAACTTTTTCAGTGTTGTGAAGGGTGCTGGTGAGAAGCATCTGAACCTTGAAATACAGTCAGAGTGTGTAATCACCCTCCTTTCCTCAATCAAAATTGGTGAAGGGTTTAGAGGGAAAGCCATATGAGGAGAGGCTGAAGTCACTTTGTTCAGCCTGGAGGAAAGGAGACTGAGACGAGATCTCATCGTGGTCTAGAACTTCCTCCCAAGGGGAAGAGGAGGGGCAGGTGCTGATCTCTTCTCTCTGGCCACCAACGAATGCCAGGAGCAGAGGGAATGGCAGGAAGATGTGTCAGGGGAGGGTGAGGTTGACCATGAGGAAAAGGTTCTTGAGGCAGAGGGTGGTGGAGCACTGGAACAGGCTCCCCAGGGAGGTGCTCATGGCACCAAGCCTGACAAGATTCCAGCAGCATTTGGCCAAGACCCTCAGACACATGGTCTGAATCTTGTGATTGTCCTGTGCAGGGACACGAGTTGGACTCGATGATCCTTGTAGGTCCCTTCCAACTCACAACATTCAATGATTCAATGATTCTAGGAGTTTCCTCTGGGACTTTGAAGGATTGAGTAAGTGGAAAGCCTGTGTCACCATCAAGAGGGAATGCTGGGGGTAGAGTCATGGTTTGGGAGGTTCAACTCAGAGTAGTTTGTATAAGAGAAAGGATGAGGCTTCATGCTTAAACCTCACTGTAATTTTGCATATCCATCCTCCCTGTCCCCATCCATCCATCCATCCATCCATCCATCCATCGCTGCAAAGCACCTGATGTTCTCTCTATCTATTCCATATTAACTCATGAGCTTGTCTTTGCAGAAGCTGTTTTTAGAGCATGTCAACCTACCCTCAGTAAAGTCTGTTACTGTAACACAAACTACACAAAAGCCAGACTCTTTCTAGACTCATCTCACTACTCTCCTGTCTGATGCAGCACAGAACCATTCATATTTTAAACTTTTCCACCCTTTTCTAACACATTTCTGCCCACTCCTCAAGCTTAGTCAGCAGGACTGCGGAAAGAGATCTTGCTGTCATACTGAGACCTGTGCCTTCTTCTACCAGTGCTGTTCCATTTCCCCCTCATCTTTACTCAGCCTTATAGTCCATCAAAACCCCTTTTCCCTCCTTTTCTTCTTCCTGTCACCCTCACCTTCTCCCTTTTCCATAGGATAGCTGAGGGTGAGGAGTGTGAGAGATGCTGAGGAAGAGCAGGAGAAGGTTTCTTTACACCCCAAAGCACCTTGGAATCACATTGCTGACCTCAATACCAGATTTCTCCCATTAATTTTGTCACAAGTAGGGTGACTGCAACCCCTGTTCATGTAGAGGGTAAGTTGCATCGCCAGCACCTGTCGAACACCAGCCTAGCACTGGTATATAATTTAATGGTCACTATGGGGAGAAAGGTACAGGCTTTTCCCCCTCCCCACCCCCTTTTTCCTTTAAGGGAACATTATCTAAACAAACACACTCCAAAACTGCTGAAGCGCAGGCAAATAATGACATGGGAGCAGGAGCCAGGCATTAAAAATTCATGTCGGCGAATATTAAAACTTTTTACTTCATCATGTCAAGGCACCAGGCAAATGCAAACAAATGAGACCCACTGAGCGCTGCCTGCATGGGCCAAGACAGAGACGAGCCACTCACACTGCTGGGGAGAGACCTGCATTGCGGTCTCTGTCTCTCCTGAGATGTCAGACTCAGAGGGGGACGGGGGAACCGACGGGGTAGTTAATTGCTTGGTGTCTCTAAATGAGCTCTGCAAACTGACAAGTCTGAGGAAGGCAGCTCGCTACATGAGCTGTGGGGTGGGTACGTGGTGGTCGGGAGCAGCCCCATCCCTTCCCACATGCTGTGCTGTCAAGGCTCCTGAAATAGGGGAACATCTGGAAGGGGGAAGACTCCAACCCCCTTGTTTATTTGGTCCTGTCTTAACTAATTAAGGCACAAGCCCCTGTCTGCTTCTTGCTGTGCTGTTGACAACAGGCTTGTTCATCAGGGGTTGCGTTGTGATGATACCCAGCAAACAAATCATGGAGCTCTCCCTGCCACCCTGAAGGAGATGACTCCATGGCTTGGTGTTTGCAGGCAGAGTGGATCATCATGGGAACAGTTTGAATCCCCTTCTGGAGGGGATAATGTTGAAGAGGAAAAGGTTCCCTAGGAAAGTGAGCACAAAGAACCACTTCTCTCCTAAAATTGGTCCTGAAGATCTGAGTTCTCAGGCACTCACTGCCAATATCAGAGCTCTGTTTGACCCCTGTCCTCTCCTATTTATGGCCCAGCTCACTTTTGCAGGGCTGAAGGTCTGTGCCTGGCTCTCCTGGGGAGCTGGTGGAAGCACGGTCCAACTCCAAACTGCTGTGTTACCCTGACATCATTTAGACAGAGGTGGTGTAATGTGAAAGCAACCTTACTCAAGCCCTACAGCGATTTCACTGGCCACATTTTCAAGGCAAGGGATGAATCAGGCTGAGTAAAGTTGGTGGAAAGAGCTCTTCAATTAATCTGTTCCAGCACCATCCATCACTAATTAGGTAATTTTCCCTGTTATGCTGCACACACATTTAATGCACCCTGTTTACTTAATGACTCCTGTGATCTCCTTAACACAATTACTAGTAATAAGCAACTGATGAAGAAAAGGATTAAGACCAGTAATCTCTTGCTGTATGATGCTTTATTGGAAGTGCACCGAGCAGCACGTTTTGATTTTTAATAGATAACTTCTCTAAGTAATTGATTAATCATAAACTTCACAGACTGCAAGAGCCAGAGATAATTTTATGGCACCTAAAAAAAAAGGGGGAAGGATCTAGGTGATGTAATAACCAGCCATCTAGAGGCAAATAAAGGAGGGGAATGTTTGATTAAACATTCAATATTTTTTTATCACTTTGTGTGTTATGGAACTGCCTTCCTCGGTTTATTGTGTGGGAAGAAACATCATCATAACAGCCAAGGCAGGTGTTCACAGAGCCAGATGCACCCTTCTGTGAGCAGGGTGCAAGGCTGGCAAGACGGTCAGAGGAGCGATTATGAGGATTATTTTAAATCACTCTGCCTCTGTAGATTAGATAAGCTGTGAAAAATGAAGCCTACAGCAGGATGAGATGTGGTGTCACACCACAGGTAACATTTCAATACCTGGCTCTTAATGCTGGTGTCCCCAGTCCAGAACTAGGCAGGTAGGTGCCCTGCACAGTGTTCTAACCTAGGTTTCTTGAATATTGGACAAGGAGTATTAAATACTGGAGATGAAGTGGCCCTGTTTTGAGAAGAAACACTCAATGGTGATAAACACGACAGAAAAGCTTGGACCTCTTCAGTGAAGACTGATCAAAGCTGAAGCACTCCTGGACTTGTCCAGAAGTATAATGTGAACTATCTGGAGAACATCAATACTGGAAATGATGGTGTCTCCAGAAAATAATTTCATTCTAGGTCAAGCAGGTTCAGGGCTGGGCTTTGGAGACTGCAGATGTAATTTTTCCCAAGGTCTAACTCAAACCTTTCAAGCAGTGCAGAATCTCCCATCTGACCACAGGCCACAGGCAAATCCCTCTCCATGATTATAGGAGTGTCCCACAAAAAAAGAAAAAAAACCCAACAAAACATGATATTTAGTGAAGGACAGTGTTAGAAACGAGAGAGAGAGGTTGCAACTGTGAGTTCTGACATGAAACAGGCTGCCTAGGGAGGTGGCTTGAGTCACCATCCCTGGAGGGATTTAAAAGATGGGTAGATGAGTTGCTCAGAGATATGGTTTAGTAGTGGACAGGTACAGTTGGGCTCGATGATCTCAAAGGTCTTTTCCAGCCAAAATCATTTCTATGATTCTATTAAATGACTTGCAGCACATCAATCCTGGTAATTGGTCGTGGTTATACTCTTAGTTCACGTAAATAAGTTTTAATATTCTAAAACCAAGCTGCAGAAGATGTGGAAAAGTGTTTGTTTGACCAACAGCTCTGCCATGCACCTCTGCCAGCTGCTACTGCTGCTGTCTTGGACCACAGGAGAGAGCAGGGAGCAGCCTTGGTTGAGGTGGTGATGATGGAAACAGGGAAGCCTTAAAGGTATCAGTTCACTCCCACTTTTCAGTGTTGCTCAACTCCATGCACAGGACAGGGCATTTCCAGCCTGAGCAGGCTTTGAAACCAAACCCATTGTCTACAACCCACCACTCCTTTTCTTCTGGTAATCACATAAGTTGTTGTCAACAGTCCTAGGGCAGGACATGTGGGTGACCAGTTTGCTAACATTATTTCAGTGGCTGGTTTCTGGTCCCTGGTGAGGTGGTATGGGATCTCACTGCCTTGTTCAGGTACAGAAGGTGTTTCATGGCTCCTGGCATACCCATGCTGGGCTTCAGCAGATGTACAAAGAAGAAAGGTCTAGGGGAAAGCAGGAGTTACTGTTTGAAAGTTCAGCAAGGAACTATGAGGTTGTGATAGAGGTTGTACTTCCTCTCCTTGATGGATAGTACTTTATGGTGTGCCTAGTCCTCCTCTGCAGCAAGAACCATGCAGTGTCCTCTGGTCTCTCGGAAGCTCTGTCTGGGGTCTGTGGCCTGGCTGGCAGCTCCCTGAAGTCTCTCCATCTTCTATCAGGAGCTGCAGGTTTCCAGCTGTGTGCTATGGCTCTTCCTCTCCTCTTTTCCCCTCAGCAGATCACACAATTGCAGAATGGTGGGGGTTGGAAGGGACCTCAGGAGATCATCTAGTCCAACCCTTCTGCCAAAGCAGGCACATCTAGAGCAGGTTATACAGGATTGCATCAGGGTGGGTTTTGAATATCTCCAAAGAAGGAGACTCCACAACCTCTCTGGGCAGGCTGTCCCAGTGCTCCATCACCCTCACCGTAAAGAAGCTTTTCCTCAACTTCAGGTGGAACTTTCTGTGTCCCAGTTCGTGCTTGTTGCTCCTTGTCCTGTCACTGAGCACCACTGATCTCCAAGAGGAGATCCCTCAAAGGGTTCCACGTCATCTCTCTTTTAACAGAAACATAACATAAACAAGGAACAAACAAGTAGCAGAGAAAACAACCACCGCATCTTCTCACACCGTCAAGGGTGAGTGGTTTCAAGGTGACATGAGTCACTCCTTGAACAGGAGTTCAGGCAAGAATTGGAGAAGCCCTCTCTTGGTCATGCATGCAGGTAGGCATAAATCTGACTGGTACAGTGCAATTTATTTAGTGGCACATGGACTTTTGCTCTTTTCAGACCAAACTTCCTCCAAACACTCTTAGAGACTGCTTTGTACATGGAAAGGCATTTCAGAGCCAGGCTTGAGGGTTGGACATAAAACAAGTCCCAGGTCCTACAATCTCACCTCCCTAACCTTGCACCAGGGCTGATGTATGTTGTAGGTACCATCTGCTTTGCTTTGGCTTTGGGAATATAATTCAGCCCCAGACAAAAGCCAAGGCTGATAAAAATCTACGTGCTGACTTTGAAGGCTACAGGTGGGAAAACAACCTGAGACAGAAGAAGAAGAGTTAATGATTGGGGTGCAGGGGAAGAGAAGAAGGGGCTTGCATTATAACACAAATAACAGATAAATCAAGCAGCAGGAGACAGTTTCTTCAGTGCCAGTTTATTTATCATTGTTTTCACTGGGCATTGACAGACCGAGGAAGATGGGGTGGGCAAACAGTATCATCTGGCTTGATGGATGAGGCGTGGAGAGGGAAGGAACCTCTGCCAGGCCTTGGAGAAGAGGTAGGCAAGAGGCAGCCCGGGAAGGGGTTCAGTGATGCAGTGGGGAGTGCACTGTGTTTGGCATTGGGTGGCCATTCTCCTTCCCATCCTTGACCACCTCCTCAGAGAAGAGAGCATCTGGTAGAGTAGGCAGAAAACCAAGACCAGGTACCAAGTACTTGTCATTTCTGGAGACCTCTTGCAGAGACAGGTCTGAGATTGAAGCATTCTCAGAGCCAGGATCAGCATCCTGACTCCCTACTGCCATGGAGCTGGGCTTTATTTACATATTTGCTGGACCCTAGAACTCTTTAGCCACTGAAATTCCTTTTTTTCTAATATTTTTTTTAATGTTCCCAGGAATAAAAATGTTCTGTATTCAATCTTCTAGTTGCTGTATACTGCAGGGAAAACACAAGAGCCCAAATCCCTGAAAGTCTTTAAGTCCCTTGTGCCTTTTGTGGATATTCTTCCTATTCAGGCTTTTCCAGAGCAGATGCTCAGTTGCCATTTGACCCCAGAAATGCTTAAATACACAATCTTTCAACACACTCTTTTGCCTCTGAGTTGCTTAGAGTCCTGGCTCACTTAAAAACCTTGGAGATGCAAAATCTACAAACTCAGTCTAGGGATGAGGCACTGGCCTCATATGAAGGAGTGAAAACTGGACTTGTTCTCCAGTGAGGAGCGCTCAACCAGAAAGTCAGACATGGGAGTAAGGGCTGAAAGAAGGTAGGAGAGAGAG
>NW_010308493.1:0-13030 GCF_000700745.2 Antrostomus carolinensis
ATTCCCTGTCCCCCTGTGCTGCTGGGAGGGAAGAAGTGGAAATCAGAAGAGAAGCTGAGCCCGGGAAGAAGGGAGGGGTGGTGGGAGGTGTTTTAAGATTTGGTTTTATTTCTCAGTATCCTCTTGTCTGTTTGGTAATAAATTACAATTTGGTTTTTTCTCCCCTAATTCGAGCCTGTTTTGCCTGTGACGGTAACTGGTGAGTGATCTCTCTCTGTCCTTATCTTACACATGAGCCTTCTGTTATATTTTTCTCCCCCTGCCCAGTGGAGGAGGCAGAGTGATAGAGTGGGCATCTGGTGGGCATCTGGCATCCAGCCAGGGTCAACCCACCACAAACTGAAACCACGTTTAGCTGTTCACAGCCTCACCTCACTTGGTTAGTTCTTCCACGATCCTTCTGTGCAAAGAAGAGAAGATGGCTGATCTACAGCTACTCAGTTTCTGCTCCCTGACTCCCACAGACACAACCACTAGGTTTGCCATCTCTGTCTTTCACTACTTAACCCAAACCTCATGAGTTCTGAAGACAAGTGAAAATGATCATCCTAGGATGGATTTAGACTTTCTTTAAGCATCCTGAGGTGAAGTTTCCCAGGCTCATTTGATCCTGTACACTGCACGTCTCCATAGGGTGGACATCCTTTCTCCAACCCATGTTCAAATGCCACGGCTCAAAACACCCCGCACACCACCATCTTCCTTGCAGAAAGGAAGCATGAATAAGCTTGCCATCATCTCAACTGTTGCCAAAGTGTACATATGACTCTACCTAACCAGAGAGTTTTGTGGATTTCCTCCTTCTCTGGTTAGGAAAGCTATGAGTAGATATAGAGGAAACAAGTGCCCAGACTGTGAACAGAGGACTTCAGAGGTTCACATTTGAAAGATAACTCCCACAACAAGAAAACACCTTCTCAAAGAAGGTTCCCTCACTGCAGGGACATTTCTTCCAGTCCCACCAGTGCACAAAAGGTTTAAGCATTCTCACTCTGATTATGAAGAAGTGATAGATTCACAACTCTCCATTACTCACGGTACACTACTTTCACTATGCAAATGCTAAAACTCATTACTACACCTTTCTAAGTGTCTGCTCACAATAAGAAAGATAACTCTCATGGCAGCTTATAAAAATTCAGTTATCTTAGATGGTTTTCAGCTATTCGCATTGCAAGGAGCCTTCCAAAAGATAACAGTCAAATGAAGGAAGTCATCGGAAACCTTCAGTTTCCCAGCTGTACCTGCTTCCTCTGGAACTGCTGTTTGCAGCCAGCCAGCACACTGATGTATCAGGGACTGTCTTCTTCCCCCACAGCAAACAGGCCTTCTGTGTTTCAGCATGTTATAGTGAGCCTTTAAAAAACTATTTTGAAGTAGGGAGGCTTCTCATGAGTTTATTTTCATTTTATTCCAATGCAAATTACTTTAAGGGTTTGTTGGTTTTTTTTTTTCCTCAACCACCTCCATAATTATCAAATGATCTTTAGAGATATGGTACTTCTGATTAGTTCACAGCTGTCTCTGTACAATAAATTCACCATAATTTATTCATGACTTAGGGAAGAACTGTTTTGAATTGCACAAATAGAAACTTTCATCTTAACTCGGTAACTAAAGAAGAATAAGTGGCACTTAAGTAGCCACTCTGCAAATATCTAATATTCTTTGTGACCAGTATTATAATTAGTAGTATTTCCAAGAATACCCATTGCAGATGGAGAGTTTGATTTTGCTTATCATAATGCCTAAGGAACTAATATACCAAAAGTAGAAAATATAATAATTTCTTTACTATTCCTTTTGATCAAACAGGAAAAAACAGTCTCTGATATCAAGCCATTCCACTCTTAAACTCACCAAAAGCAAAGATGATTCTACATGCAAGCATTTAAATTCAAATTTTAAATCCATCCCAACATAGAAAATTAATCCACAGCAGAGCATGTCCTTCATGCAAATTCATGCACTCATTTAGAAAATAATTGGTATTTCAGAGAACTAAGTCTGAAGCTAAAATTCCCTGTTTTGCCACCTTTAGATTTTTTTTTTAACTGATTAAATGGTTTGATTTAATGAGGTTGTTTAACCTGTGCTAGCTTAAGAAAACAGTAAGACTGAAAGACTTTCAATATTTTCCTGATGCTTAACAGGCATGTTGCCTTCCGTACATAATCTCCTTTTCAAATATTTGCTAAAACAAGTTATCATGAAAATAACAAACACAACTTCTCAACCCTGAAATCTTCTGTAATCTTACTCTTGTTTGTCCTAGCTGTGCATTGGGTTGCAGGATTGTTGGAGAAAGATGTAAATCTTATGATAAATTCATGGTTTCTTACACAGGATTATAAACTCGTCCTTGAATTCCTTCAGTAGAAATCATTTTATGTTTTGACAATATTTGCATGAACTGATTAAATTAATTTATAATTGTTTCAATTAAATTTAATGTATATTTTATATTTGAAGATGTCTAACAACATTTTCAATTTAAAAAGTTATCTATTAAACGCGAAGCTACTTCATGCTAATCAATATTGACTCCTTCAGTGTTTCAGGGCATCAACTTACACATTCTCACTAGGGACCCATAATGAATATTTTATTTATCATATTATTAAGATAAAGACAGCTTTTTCACAAATTTCAAATAGCTTGATGTTGAGAATTCACTATAGTTTTAAATTTACCTTTTTTCAGATGATGTTTTTACTTTGTTCATATCGGAAATCTGATTTTTCAAATCACCATCTCTGATAACCTGGAAGATATTAAACAACCATAAATTATCAATATCTTTTGTTCTTTAATGATTAAATGCTACCACCATATTGGATGTCTCTACACTAGTAATGTTAAACAAGTTAATTAGGATTGACTGCATTTCTCCATACTGTCACAAGCTCTTCTCTCTTCAATCTGTTTGGTCCAGCTTTTAAAATGAACTGTTGCAATATAAGTATGGAGTATGGTTCTTCATTATAATTCAGTCCTACCAAGCTCAGAGAGTCTGCTTATAATATAACAGAAATTTGCATCAATTACTTAACTGACAATATTTTCATGTCCATGACAGAATTTTATGGAACAAAGCTTTTGCAGAACCCAGTAAATACTCTTCTTTAAACTTGGTAATGTTGTGAGATGCCACAAACATATCTATTTCTCACTCTTACTTAACATATCTGTAGGATAACTAGGACTAGAGGCACAGTGAGAAACATGGAGTGTTTGGTGTTCTTATTTAAGCAAGACCTGAATACAGTTCTTGGACAGAAACCATATCGTGCTAAGGACTCAATTTTCCTACCCTTTTAAGGACATAGTGTCCTCAGGGTACACTGCTTCCTCAAATGGTGCCTCCAAGCAATTAAGGTTGCAGTCTACAGGACCATTAACTGAACCTCAGTACTTCCGGTTTAGATCTAATATGACAGACAAATACTCCCACAGTGAAAAAACCCCCAGTGTCCTCAAAGGGCACAGTGGTTACTTTTAAGGTAGAAGTAGAAGGGCAAGTAAAGGGAAAAAAGGATGTTCAAGGATATGGGTGGTGAGAATGAGGAAGATAAAGAATCAGTTCTCTTGGGAAATGCAGGCAAGAAATTCAGTCAAGCACAGACACACAGTCCCCTCAAAGAGAAATTAAGACTTCTCAAAAATCCTTGTTGTTCAGCACATGCAATAATCAGGGTTTTATTACTGGTAAATTCCACTGTGCAATTGCTAAAAGCTTAAAGTAGATAAAGTATGAAGCAAGTTTATTTACAGACCTACCTGAAAGCAGAATCGTTTCCCAGCAGCCAGGAAGCAAATGCTCAGCTTTTCACACGAATTGCACCTTGACTCAAGTTAACAGGTGTCCTAGATTTGTCCAAGTACCCTTCAAGTGTAAATTATCTTGACTTCCTTTAAAGAAAATTAATAGTTACAAAAGTATAGCTGCATCCACCACAATACCAACAATTTCACAAATTATAAGGTCTGGATTATTCAAACCATGTTGTAGGTGGGGGAAAATATTAGATTCTTGAATTTAAGTAGCCAAGTGCTGTTTTGCTTGCAGCGTTGATCTGCTGTCAGACAGATGACGAACAGTCTGCCAGTGCCAATAGTGTCTACATATTACAGTGTACTGAACTGCTGCACAAGTGAAGCCAGCTACAGAGCTGAGCTATCTTGAACTGTGGGGTCTTAATTTGTTTTGCTCTAAATTCAGCACAAAGTGCACTAATGTGCAAATGCTCCAGGTCAAGGGGAAAAGAAGCAGGTAAGAAAAACTACAAGAACCTCTGAAAAATAAAAAATAAAAACAAAAAACTCAGAAACACCACCAGTGAGAAGGAGCAGGGAGAAAAAGAAAAGATATAGAAATGCATACATCAGCAATCCAGAGTGTTGTGGTGGAACATCTGTGCATACTAAAGTAACAAAATCTCTCTTTAACATTTTACTAGGTGATACAAAAAAGCCACTTCCAAACTATTTTTAAAACTTGCAATATTATGCTTATTTTGAACAAAGGATTACAGAAAGGTAAAGGAAGGTGCATAAGTCTCAATTTAAACATATTTTTTAAACACATGTAATGCCATTTGCGTGCCAGTGGTAGCAGAGCAGAGGGTAAATTAGCAACAGTTATTCTGCATTTAAAAGACCACCACCAACAACATTTTTTTTAAAAAAGCCTCAAGTTGGAGGAGAACAGAGGAAAGTAGCGAGCATTTACCAGTTAAACTTCAAGTTGATATATGCTGGATTCTGTGCAATCTCCCTTTGTATTTTCACATTGTCTGTGGAATGTTATCCTCTCCATCCTCCCACCTCCACAGGGGAAAAGCAGCTTCTTTGTAGGAAATTTCTCCACATAGGTAAAGTTTCAAACCAGAAATCTACACTTACTCTAATAACACTACCACCACTAAGATAAACCAAATGGACTGCATGCAGTCATATATAATTTTCACCTTTTCCTTTCTCCACAGAAAAAACAAAGATATGCCTTATGTGACACGCATTTCCCACCCTTATAGGTGAATTCTTTGTCACTGAGCCACCAACTCACTTTCTCTGCTGATCCGTGTTTTCAGCTCTGTGAAACTTTGCCACTCACTGGCAAAGCTCACGCAAAAGGACAGAGGATATCCCCGCAATATTTACCTTCTATGTATGTTTTGGTATGTGTTGAAATGTAACATGGAACCTAGACTCCTACTTCTTGGATAAATACTCTAACCAAAAAGCTACTGAAGAAAATGGCAAGCAGTATCACAAAGCTATTTCCTTTTATTTAAAACAATGGCTAAAGAAATGAACTGGCACCCTTTCGTTCAGACAGGTCTATTAGGCATTACTGGGAGTGCCTGTCAGGACTACAGAGGACTCATAAGGACACCATCTTCCTGAATACTAAGTTGGTTTATATGCATTAGAACACCAAGATGCTCAGCCTCTCCAAACCAGCAATAATACTAGTCAGATATTGTAACAGGATTCAGAGGACATTTTACAGACATAAGTTAGGTAGCAACTAGTGAAAAGGGGAATTAGTAATTCTGGTACTGTGCTTTTACTGCTTGATATAATACCATTCTGTTAGCACAGGTGACTGGACCTCAGGGCTTCTGCAAGAAAACATAAAGGGGTTATGACCAGGGTCACAGAATCCAGATGTTGCTATCCTCTTCTATAAAACAGCTTTAGCCCCAATCCTTCCCATGGGATGGAGAAACTTCTAGATTTCCGCTCTTCTTTGCCAACTGACAGATTTGAGATTTCGTCCCTTCCTGCAACACCTGAAGATCACACACCAAATATTCGTGATGTTGCCTGTCCAAACTCTTCACTAGGGACACCGAATAAAGCCCTCATTTCCTTGATCTCATCTATCTGTATCTGATGCACAGACAAAACTGGTTCCTGATTCTTCTAGAAAGGAGTATCTCACTCCCATTTTAGGTATTCATTTACTTTTGTGATCCTAAATCCACTGCTTTAGGGGAAGAGAAACCCAAAATGCCATCTGTTCCAAAAAATAAGCAAATAAATAAAAACCTCCTTCACTAATATCATGTCAGTGCTTGTCTCACTTCCCTTGTTTGTCTCCTCTCTTAGAGAAATCCTTTTTCATTTTCACACAAATCAGGAACTTCATACCACAGTAGAAAGCCACCTAATCATCAAATTTACTCTCCATTATCTACCTAATAATGGAAGAAGAAATTAAAAAAAAAAAAAAGCAAATGCTACTAACCAAATACTATGTATGCGCTGTCACATAGCTCTTCTTGTATCTTCTTTAAGATTCTGGTACTTAAACTGATGTGTGTATTTCAGGGGAAAGTGAGTATACCCCTTATTTATTGCAAGCCATCCAGGTGGAATTTCTACATGCTCTGAAGAGTCATCTTGAAATAAAACTGAAGAAACCAAATTAAACTCATTACAGTAATGCATGGCTCAACTGCACTAGAACCTGCAGTTAAATGTACTCACTGCAAATTGTCTTCCCTTTTATCTCCCATTAATCACTAACAGAGAGCAAAGAAGGCAGACACAAAACCAAACTCCAATCCTTACTCTAACTTATAATAGTAATAATAATATGAAAAAATGCATAGTCACCATTACAGTGAGTGACTATTACCATTACCATTCAGTCAGTGCTGAATACTTCTATTGTCATTTTCATAACATCACAACTAAAAGAAATTCTCATGTTAAACACACTTCAAATCTGAAGCTCATCGAAAGACAAACCTACCAGTATCTAGTAAGTTACTGGTAAATGAAGGGAGCAGGACCAGTCAGACAGGGCAAAATGGCTCTGCCACAAAACAGATGTGCTCAGAAGCAACGTGTACAGAGCGTGCCAGATACAGCCTACCTCCTCAAGACCATGGAGGCTGAAAAAAACCCCCAGTTTTCATCCTAAAATCCTACTATTAGTAAACCCTCTTAGGGAAAACAAAGATAATCTCTCTGTTATAGAAGCTGGAAGACATTGTGAGTTTACATAAACAGAATTCCCATGCTTCAATTGATCACATTACTTTAACATGAAACATGCCTGTCTTGGAAGGATAAGTGTAACTAAAAAAATTAAACTATCTTTGTATTTTCCTTTATTAACCTCTTCTAAAAAAAACAAAACAAAAAAACTAAAACCTACAAACACAAAAAACCCCCTCACAAGAAAAACAAACAAACAAACAAACCTCAGAAAATAAACTCCTTAAAAAAAACAGAGATGTCCGAAATTTATCCTGGTTAATACCAGGGCCTTCCTGCAAAGTACTCTGTAACTACATTCCAAATAAGACAGTTATTTTCTTCAATTTAAACTAGAATTTATACTATTAAATCTGTTCTAATTGCAGTATATTCTATTTTCTATTATTTTATTTTCCAGAATTTAATTTTCTTAACTAATATAGTTTATATAGAAAGACTTTACTTTTCAAGTCTGTCCACTATATATTAAAAGAAGGTATTTTATCATCATAAACAAATGAATTGCAAAAGCCACTTATCAAATCATACTCCCAAAGAGACAAAATAAAGCTTCAGTTTTATTGTGTATATCTAGCATAAGTCTTCAAAACCTGTAAGAGTGTTAATCTATATATATTTCCATGTTTTGCTTTGTAGTCAAAGCTAGGTGCATCCTAAAGCATTTTCAAAGCCAGAGCTCAGACTTCACTTATGCTCATTCATAACTGATTTGAAAGGTTAAAAAGAAGTAACCATGAACAAGTGCACAGCAAATAAGTACTTTCTTTGCTGTGTATTTATTTATCAGATACTGGAAGCAAGTAGCTGAGCAAAATCTCTGTAAAGGCTGCAGAATTAAAAAAAAACCAAACAAACTGGTATGTAAAAAAGGAAGGAATACAAAAGTTCAGAGGACTGTATCAATAAGCAGTGAATTAAAAAACTTAAACAGATAAACTCTGTGTATGAACGGAGAAAACACATTAATGATTTAAAATTCCATGAATACTAGGCAGAAAAAAAAGATAAATCAAACTCCTCCACTAGATCAGGTGACTGTATCTCGGGGTATGTTTCCAAAAGACACCTGTCTCACAGAAGAACACGTGAGCCCCTCCAGTCCCAGTGCAGATTAAACCAGAAGTAAACTGGCCTTTGATAGTATATAATTTCACATACCCTGAAGTCTCAGAAGCTGTTCCTAGGTCAAAATAGTATTTTTCAAAACACTGAAAAAGTTTGTTTAAATACAATCCTATAAAAAGACTACCACATTATTTGTGCTGTATGCAATCTTAATTCCAAAATACTGCTTGTGGCTTACTTTTTTAAACATACAAGTAAATTGTTTGCAGGAATAGGCTATTTACCTACTTGCAGGAACAGGCCCTGTGTTCAAAATTTACAATGAGCAGCAACGTGTGACTGCAAGTCACCATCTCAGTACCAAAAAGCAAACTACTCAAAATGCTTGTAGAGAGTAGGTCAATACCACGAACCAGCATCCCAAATATGGCAAAACCCCACAAATGCGTAATATGGAAACCTGCAGTACGTTACTTGAGATGACACAAGGAACATTCACCAGGACAGCACAGTGCTCTTCCTTTAGCAGCAGTAAGAACTGGCCACTGCCCTTACTACATTGGTGCTGTCTCCACTGCCTCATCCTCTTGTATGGTAAGGATGACTGTCCCTTTGCAAAGAGCTTAGAAATTACACCTTAAATAACCCCTCTGGACATTTAATCATTTACTCATGCACATGACATATTGTTTCCCAATTTAGTACCCCAAGTGACAACTTCCACAAGTATTTTTAACTGATTTTTGACAGAAAACACTTCTATTTTAAAGCCGTACAAACTAGCAAAGCTAGTGGATGTGAACAATCTCCTCAATAAAAACATGAGACCTAACATCAGTTTAAAACTCCCACAGACTATTTTGAGACGCCACAGTTACTTGTACAAACTGCTTCGTATCCTGAAAGCTCCATCTGCAGTACAAAATATAAAGGTTTTGGTTATCTATAATTGAACTTTAAACTCTAGTGAGTTTAAAACCTGGAGAAATCCTTCAAGCTTCACAACTGAGTTTCAAGTTGGCAAATCCTACATTGTACTCAACCACATTCTCGTAAACAGAACCCACACACATAAATAGTTTTAACTAACGTGGCAGCAAGAATCTGTTTTCTGAACTTGCCTATTCCTAGTCCAGCTCCTGAACCCTCTTCTACAAGCACCGGGAAACAAAAACATCGACTTTCCACTCCATCCCAAATCTTCCTTTGTGGAAGTCTCACAAGAATTAAAGCCCTAGTCAATAGCCCAGAGAGACACAGAAGCAGCTGCTTCTTAAATTAAATTAAATTGTATATTAGGACAGAATGGCTTTGAGTACGCACTAAACAGTTATCTCTTCCTAATACTTTAACATGCAGCAGTACAAGAAGTTTTTAGTGTCAACAAAAAATTATATAATGTACCCTTAGGCATTTCTTCCATGAGAAAAAATTTGTTCAAGATACTAGAGAAACTAAAGATATTTTTCTTTCAGATGTAATATTAAGACTTCATGTGGAAATGGCAGAAAAAATTCCTTTATTTAGAGATTAAATCTAACCAACTCCTCGAAGTAGCAAAAAAAATCTAAAGATTTTGATGGAAAAGAGTCTGATTTTCAAATTAAAAATAAAATGAAAAGGCTAACAATGTTTACTAGCCAAAGAAAAAATACTTCTGCAAATCACTTACTGCCTTTCCTTGTACCCTTTGCTATAAATACTTACAGTAGGAAACAAAGTCAGCTGATTAGTTTACTCATTGCTGCATTATAGCAAAGTGCTGACTTCTTGACGTGACTAGATAAACTGCAGTATATAATCAGGCATGCAAAATGACATACATAAAGCTTCACAGAAGACTGAAGCACCAAAGCCCTTTACAGCAGCTTGCCAACTATGTCATGCAGCCGATTACGACCAGTCCACTTAACTGTAAAAACAAAGTCTGATACATGCAGCCAAAAAGAAGTTGTAAATATATAATAGTGATTCCCCTAAAAAAAAAAAAAAAAAAAAAAGGGGGCGGGGGGAGAGGGCTAGGGAAGGCATTTATCAGGAAAAGAGCAAGAAAACTGTACTTAATTTCATGCCTGGAAAGAAGCTCCTAGAAAGTTACCAGCACAGCAAGCATAAGGTCACTCCTCAAAACATGACAAACTTGCCATCATCAGGCTCACAGAGTATCACATTCAAAGACTGCATGATTTAAGTTGAGAGAAACATTGCAAAAGTCAGCTACTTCTTGTCCAGCTAGCATGACGCTTTCATCAGGTGGAAGGTGAACGACACAGAGAAGGAGAAGGGGGGCAATAAAAATAGCCAGGAGGGAAAGGACAATTATAGCAGGAACTAAGCATTTCTCTACACCAAAAACTGAACAAGAACTGGAAACCCAGTAACTTTCCCCAGCTCTTGGAAATGCTTCATTGATACAGCGCTAATGACAGAGGTGCTCTCTAGCACCTAACCCAGTGACTGCTCCTTTGGCTTATGCCATCTTGATGGCTAAGGTCAGTCTGTAAAGAAATCAACGCAATAGTCTAACCTTGCTAGTTCACCAGTTGAGTTAAAGCAAACTCTCAAGCCTGGTTTTAATCCAGGGAAAAAAAAAAAAAAAAAAAAAAATAAAATCTGTGGCTCCATGTTGCAGATTTATCTACTCAAATATACTTCCAGTCCTTCGACCTCATCAGTTGCCAGAAACACAATCACGTCACAACCCATAAAATTCTCCGCAACCATTCTTGCTTTCAAAACCTTGATTTGTACCATTCAGCCTAAGAATTACACTTGAAGTAATTTTTAAAAACAGTATTATCTACCTCCAGTACCAAAACCCTGGACATTCTGCTTCTCATAAATTGCAAGGTTTTTTGAAAGATGTAGTGAAAATTTGTATGTGCCTTTTAATATATTAAGCTTTTGTGATGACAGTTTCAGGACTTACATCTCGGCAGCTGTTGCAAAAGAAAGGAAGGATGTTTGGGTACTCCCTCCTCCCTCCCCTACTTCCAGTCTTTCTGCATTTAACTGTTACAAAACTCGATTTCCAAATGTAAACCACACTGAATCACCCATGTATCCAGGACACACACTGAACAGTTCATAATCTTCTTGATGCTTAGCACAGGATATTGGACAGTTAAGCTGTGGATAGCAGCAGGGCTGGAAAACATATCCAGAGACACACTGCCATTACAAATCCCTCTTAAGCACTCATCCAGGCAGCTGCCTTGTTCAGCGCTCTCACACTCACTCCAAGAAACCTGACTTCCCCTCTAAGTTGTTTAAGGAGTTTAAATACTTCAATTACCACAGTTATACTCCAGGACCAGGGTGACTTGAGCAGCATTCGGTTCTTTCAGACATTAGCAATTCATATCACAGGAGCAATCTCTGAAGAGCAAGCAGCGCGCAGATACCGGAATTCGAGAAGTTTCAACTAACATATTGAGAGCCAAAAAACAGGTGGCTCCCAGATATGTCCAGCAGAGTATCACCATGAATTGTAAAGACTGCAAAGTCTCTTATCATAAGACAGACTGCTGACAAGTTGCTGAGTGACAAGCTGACTGTCTTCCCTAGACTAAAACCTAAACACGAGGCGAAAAGCAAGCTCCTTCTCTGAGCCAAGAGGACTTCAGAGAGCCTTCTCCTGAGTTTTCCCTCTCAAACTGTAGCTGCTTATGCATAATTTCAAAGAAGGTGCTCCCAGCAGCAATAAGCTAATATAAACCAGCTGATTGTGTGTTACCATCTACTACCAAGACAATTGAATAGTTTTCAAGTTCAAAAGCTTTCATTTGGAAGACTATTTGTGAATTTCCTGAATATGAAAACTGAAGTATGAGCACTGCCGCCTCCAAAACCTGAACTGAAAGCTAAGCCTGAGATCAGGTATCACTTCACACAAACACAGATCAGGTATCGCTTCACACACTAAGACTACTCCTCCTTGCTTTGGGATCCTTCCCTCCCTTTTTGAAACAAATTAAAGGAGAAACTTATTTGTATGAAGCTTTAAAAAAAAAGTAAGGTATTTCCCTTAATTTATGCTAGCATTAAAAAAAAAAAAAAAATCACAGCAGTGAACTAAGACATCAGAAACTAACAATAAAAACTTGTTCTGTTGAAACAGGGGCATGTGATAAAATGATCTTGATGTTAAATAGGAAGGTCTCCAGAAAAGGACATTATCTTGCCACTCCCCAGCCCAAAAAAATAAAAAGATATTCCAACACAGACGTGCACTTGCACTCACAATGCGTATCAGAAAAACTCTCAGGTCACAAGCATAATTTCACTGAAGGATTAACCAGAAGGTGGGGCTATCCCATCAGCACCATCCTGTCACCCATCTTTATATGCAGCAATGACATACACACTGAAAGCTACCTGCCAAACAGGGAAGCCTTTTTATTAAATATAACCTATAAAGAACACCATTAGTGGGAATACAGCCATTGGAAAGCTAATTCCCTCATGACCCAAAAATAAATACACAAAAATCAACATTCATACCATGAGGCTATAAAGAAGTTTCACAGTGTTTTTACATATACAGGTACATAAAACAATCTCATCTCTGCCCACAACATACCACAGAAAGCTTACAGGTGCAAGCGTACATAATAAAAGTTCATCCAGGTCAGGATCCCCACACATCTGACAAAGCTCCGTGTCTGAAAACAGTCTGTGCTGAAGAAAAACACGACGCCACCCCCCGACACGCAGCCAATTTCTCAGATTCCCTCTGTCAAGCACTCTCCAGACACCTGGAGAAATGCTCGATTAGTATCCCTACAGGCAGAACCACCACTTCTGACACCCAGGATACTACGCTAGGTTTCCGCAACTGTAAGAGGAAGTAGGAAAAGAAAAAACCCCACAGTATTAGTAAACTCCTACCCAAGGAGCGTTAGGTCGAACAGAGGTCCCGTCCCGCAGGCCACGCCGCACGACACCT
>NW_010308494.1:0-204 GCF_000700745.2 Antrostomus carolinensis
CGGAGCCCACAGGGGACACACGTGGGACGCCCACGCAGGGGCACGTGGCCTCCAGCTGCCCTGACACGCGTGTGCCTGTGGGCGATCGCCAACACACACGGACACGTGGCCTCTGACCGCCCTGACACGCGTGTGCACGTGGCTGCCACCCCAACATACATGTGCACGTGGCCTCTGACCGCCCTGACACCCGTGTGCAACTGG
>NW_010308494.1:560-940 GCF_000700745.2 Antrostomus carolinensis
CTCACCTGTTCTCGTGGCTGCCACCCCAACATACATGTGCACATGGCCTCTGACCGCCCTGACACACGTGTGCACGTGGCTGCCACCCCAACATACATGTGCACATGGCCTCTGACCACCCTGATATGTATGTGCAAGTGGCCTCCTGCCGACACGCATGTGCACGTGGCCTCCTGACACCCCAACACGTGTGTGCAGGTGACCTCTCAACAACACACATGTACACGTGGCCTCCCACCGCCCTGACACGCGTGTGCAAGTGGCCTCCTGCTGACACACATGTGCACATGGGTGCCACTCCAACACACATGTGCACGTGGCCTCTGACCGCCCTGACATGCGTGTGCATGTGGCTGCCACCCCAACACGCATGTGCACAT
>NW_010308494.1:1296-1617 GCF_000700745.2 Antrostomus carolinensis
ACCGCTCAACAACCCACATGTACCACGTGGCCTCCCACCGCCCTGACATGTGTGTGCACGTGGCCTCCTGCTGACACGCGTGTGCACGTGGCCCCCCACCCTGACACACATGTGCAGGGTGTGTCCCGCAGCAGCACATGGGCACAGACGTGTGCACACACACACGTGTACAAATGCACACACGTGTGCACACCGCCATTGCACAGTGGGGCCAAACTGGGAGGCAGTGGGGCCATACTGGGTGGGGGATACTGGGGCCATACTAGGGGTCACTGGAGTCATACTGGGAGGCAGCGGGCCATACTGGGTGGGGGATACTGG
>NW_010308495.1:0-27165 GCF_000700745.2 Antrostomus carolinensis
AATAAGATTATAAACTACTCCTTTTACTCAGCGTGACCACCATATTGAGAAAATAATTAGTTGGTGGTCTGCTGTTTTGCAGTACTGCCCTCATTCATAATATGTACTAAATGTTACACTGAATGTAAGGGGGGGTGTTTTTATTTGAGGTTTTTGTGGATTGGGTGGGTTTTTTTCCTTTTACCATACCTGGAATGTATACATATGTCAAGGGAGCTTTTTTTGTTTATTTATTATTCACCTTCAGAATACAGACAAGCCAAATTCATAAACCATTTACACCCAGGGAACAAAGAACATATTTTAGGCTAGTGTTTGCAGAACAAGTATCTCTCATAAGTAGGTGCCAGGATGAACAACTAGGCCTTGATATTTTGTTCTTGTTTTACTTTTAGTGTGCCTTATGCTCACCTGCTACATATTCAATTACAATTCTAGGCATTTACCTTCAGCCAATATGGCTGCATCTTATTCATATCATAAATCTGACCCAAATAGAACCAACTAGCTACAGAAAAATTAGGAATAAATCCTCTTCTCCTAGACAGCACATGGCCCTTTGAATAACATGAGGGTCCTTCTTTTCTCTAAAATCACATGCTTTACATGATATGTACATTTCAATTTCAGCAAAGAAAGAAAGCAGAAATCTGACACATTACACAAGCTTCTACTATCCTCAAAACTGTTCTAATTTATCTATTATAAATGAAGAAGCCTGACAGAAAAACATGACATCTAATGGTCTAATAAAATCACTTTCTAATAACATGGTTTTGCAAGTTCAGAGTTTACTTTCACTATCCTTGTTGAAATAAATTTAATAGATCAAATGTTGACACGAATCCACAGCAATCATGATCTAACCAAAGCCTTTTTAGCAAGTCATGAATTTCCTGCTTGAAATCTAATCTTGGAGAAAAAAAATCTGCATTTTTATCTCTCTTTCAGGATGTGAGCTGAAAGTAAAATTAAGGAAACATATGTAGAACTGTAATCATCACTTTCAGCTGTCATCTTTCTCTACTTGGTGCTCTTCATTAAGTGAAAAAAAAAAATAGAATTGCCTCTTACAAAACAGCATCTCTGTATCATTAATTTTAAATAGTCTTCAATAGAAAGGGTTGTACTAGAATTGCAGTAGGGTAACATTGCAGACATCTTTTCAAATTGCATGGAACAACAACTTTACGTTAGGTGCCTCTTAGATACCTACTCATCTTCTGAAACCTAGCTACACTACATTTCCAACTCTGCCAAGGTTTAACCAAGTAAAGTATTATGCAGGATAAATACATTTCAGTAACTGAGGCAGTTCTGAGGAGACTATTTTCTTTGTTATCAATGCATCCTTTTGACTGTTCAAGCTCATCATCTTTACTCAAAAAGATCCCCACAGTAATTCAAGCAGTAAATGTCACAAAATTACACTATAACCAAACTAATATTAAGGTTTTTATTCCAAGTAAGGAAATATATTTATTCTAGCCAACCCTTTATGGTGGTTTAACTTGGCTAGCAGCCAAACACAGCCATTTGCTCACTCTCCACCCCACCCCAGGGGATAGGGAAGAGAATTGGAGGCAAGGGTAAAGATAAGAACAATATAATAATTGAAATAAAATAAAACTTAAAATAATACTGATGTAAAAGTAATAATTGTAATAATAATAATAGTAATGAAATATGCAAATGAGTGCAATTGCTTACCACCTGCTAACCAAGCCCAGAGGAGTGACAATCCCAAACCAAATCTGCAATCTTGGAAGAACTAGAGCTTGAGCAAAAGCCAGGGAGACCCAAAAGAGGAAGAAACCCTTATTAATATGATGAACATGACTTTATAGGATATGGAATATCCCACTGGCATATTCAACTGCCAATTTAGCTTATTAATTTAGATATTCCTTGTTCCCCTTAAATCTTGTGCTTGTGGACTAACAGAACACAAAGTCCTTCACCGCCAGTGACAAAAATGCAAACACTGGTGTGTTGTCAGTGCTTCTCTCATAACAAGTCCCAGGCTGAAAGCAAAACACAGCACTATTCTAGCTACTAAAAAGAAATCTAGTTCTGTGTCAGCAAAAACCCAGGACACCCTTGCTTCTACTGGTTATGTACTCATAGAAGTTGTCCATGTTTCTTATAAAATTGTAATACTTGCATAATAAGATTTCCATTTAGTGAACACTGTCTGTCTTTGATATGTTATGATGGTGAGGCCCAAATCACTGTGCAATACACAGTGCCAAAGAGAGAAGAGACCATTCGGACCATGTTTTGTGAATGATGCCTCTTATTCTGAAAATCACTGCCTTAGTTTTTCACTTTTTTCTTCTTCGAGGACTACAAATGAGTATAACAGGGCATATGTTTGCAAATAGCTTCTTAAAATAGTTGTTATTAACACCAGATTAACAGTGAGTGAAGGTATGGTAACAAGACTTTCTACAGTACACACCCTTTCAATGAAACATACCTTGGAGCTTACTCTGGTCACAGCTCTGCCTGCACTCTTGGGACACATACAATTTGGAGTGCCCATACTTTGCCGATATCTGGGGTAGGCCACTAGTCTTCATCATCTTGACAATCAGATACACAGAGCTGTAGTCCAAGAATCTGTGAAGACAGCTCATCACCTACAAGAATTCATTTCTCAGATTTTGATGCTTCATGCTCATTCTTGTTCCCCAATTTAGGTTTTCCTTGCCACAAGCAGTTAAATACAGATTCTCCAATTTTTCTCAGACTGTAGATACACAAAATTTTAGACTTTTCTCAGGTCTTAGGTTTATATGTTTTATACAAACTTTTTAAGAAATTACAAACTATACATGCATTCTTCTAGTCCTTGGTCTTCACACTAAAGTCAGTTTCTGCTAGAAGCTACATGCAGTACTTTTGACTCCACAGGGCAAAGAATGAGTTACTTTGTTGAGAGAGACTAAATTCAGGTTTGTCTTGGGCATTGATCCTCTTTTTAACTATTATTATATGAAAATGCAATACTAAATCTTGACTGTCTTTACAGTGTGTGCATTCATTCACAAGAGCAGACATTTGCAAAAGATGCATGAATACTTTACTTGCATGAAGAAACTAGATTTTGTACAGCACTGTGCATTAATACCTAGTTTTTGCTTAACTTTGGATAGCGATACATGTACCTGTTTCTTGCGCACTGAACTATGCTACTTTATACTAAGAACTTGGATGCCAATAAGAAACTATTCCCACTAGATGTTTGTTGTCCATATGTGAGGATGATTGCCTTAGAGACAGCCTGCAGGAAAATCAGAACAGCCTCATTTTTTCAAAGAACAGTTTACAACACCCATTTCTAGTATCTTGTTGATATTATGATTTTTTTTAATAATGAAATTCTGTTTTATCTTTATTTTTCTTTCTCACATTGCTCTTTGTGATAGTTTCACTGGGCTAGCCCTTGGCTAGCAGCCAACACAACCGTTCACCCACTTCCCCCTCACCCCCAGGGTATAGGGGAGAGGATTGAGGAGCAAGAGTAAAGAGACTCGTAGGTTGAGATAAGAACAATTTAATAATAGAAGTAAAAGAAAACTTAAAATAATATTAATATTAAAATAGTGGTGATAGTGATAACAGTAACAACATATGCAAATGAGTGATACACAGTGCAGCTGCTCACCACCCGCTGACCCAGCCCAACCTGTTCCCAGATAATGATCCTGGAGGAGCGGCAATCCTGAACCAAAACTGCAATCCTGGAAGAGCGAGTGCCCAAGCAAAAGTCAGAGAGAGCCACAAGAGGAAGAGACCCTCACTAATATACTGGACATTATGTTATGTGATATAGAATATCCCATTGGCATACCCAAATGCCAATTTAGCTTATTAATTTAAATATTCCTCTCCCCCTTAGATCTTGCACTTGTAGAAAACACTGGTATGTTATCAGTGTTTCTCTCATAACAAATCCCAGGCTGAAAGCAAAACGCATCACTATTCTAGCTACTGAAATGAAAACGGCCCTGTTTCAGCTAAAAACCAGGACACACTTTTTCTAACCTCAGTCACATACTCTGGATTTCATGTTGCCATGCAGGTCTCATCTATACAACTTTTCTACAATCACAGCATGAAACCCTTTCCTTTATACTGCTGAACTTCAAAAGTTTTATTTCAACATTTTGTTGTTTAAAAAACTCCCATCCCTCTGCTTCATTTTTTTTTCCTCTGAAGAGAAGAGCGAGGGAAAGGCACCTTTCTATACTGTGCTTGTATCCAGTAGCATCACATTGCACTAACACTGTTACTACATGCTCAATATTGATGGTATATAAAATAATGGCATTATTTTCTAGATAACACAGCTATACATCAGTCCAGTGTTTGGTTACCTAAAGAAGAAAAGGAACATTAGTCTTAACAAGTAGGATAGAGTCAGACTAATAGGCAAGAATGACCGTTAAAAAAACTAAAAGTAAAAATTTTTAAGGAAACAGTGAAAGAAATACTAAGGTAAAAGAGCAACAATCAAAGATGTTGATACACAGTCTGCTCTTTTCTTCAGCAGCTCTTACTGAGTATGACTAGATAAATATCAGCAGTCTACAAGGTTGTCTTGCACAGAAAACAAGTTCAGAGAGACAAGAAAGCAATTATTCTAGTTTTAAAGAAAGGCAAATAATTTTATTATTATGCATCTGGTTTTTTTTTTTTGCAAAATGGTTTGCTTTTAGAATCCAATGGACTGGTGACCAGAACTACACCTAGGCACTTATAAATAAATAAACAAAAAAAACCCCAAACTCAACAACCTACCTCTAAATGTTTTATTTAATGTATTCTGTATTCCTATATTAAATATATATATATTTTAAAAACAAATAACACTATGGTATTTGTTATTGCCTAAGTTCCCTAAGTTTATCAACTGACATAATGTCCACTGCCAGACTTTAATCACAGAAATATTGGTGCTTAAATCTTTTTCATTCAAGGAATAACTTGGGACTTAGACTGAGACTTTGCTATGTGCTACACAATATTTCAAGGTGAAAAACTGGACAAAAAACTTTTTACAGAAATCATTAGTCAAATGATCACTGAAAAAAAATAATATTGCATCTAAATATTTTCACTTCAGACTAATAAGAACAACATGCACTAAACCAGATTTCTACTTGCTTCAAAATTGCACCAAATGCTGTATCACTCACATATTACAGTTGCTAATCTGTGTTCTGGAGCCTGTGATCTGGACATATTTGAAGCGATTGCATCAGAGCACCCTGCAGTTCTACTTCCCAGCTGCAAGATATAATTTCTCAAAGGGAGAAAGGAATTTTCCCAACATTATCATTTGCAGCTGTTTATTTTTCTAGACTTTTGACTGGGTTCTAGAAAAAGGTTGCTACACTATACATATAAGGTGTTAGTCAATAGATAGGTTGTAGTCATGAGGAAGTTCTTTAGCATAGAAGCTGAGACCATTAAGATTTTAGATTATTCAAATGATACTGTCAGTAGCACAAGTAAAATTTTTTTCTCAAACCATTTGCACAAAAAAGCAGAAGGCCATACTATCACTCAGGTCTGCATATATAAGACAACTTTAAAATATTTACTTTAACTCTTCTTCATTTAACATAAGTTTTATCCCAGTAGAATAGTTAATGAAAGGGAAACAATGAAGAAAGCTGTCAAATAAAACAAGTTAGACAGTTATTACAAAGACAATATTGACTGCAAGTCAGATTTGTTTGCCCAGTCAAAAGGTAGATTTCAAACCATAAAATCTGCAACTGAGTTAAGAGAAATTATGTACTCAAGCAAAACTTAGCAACAGAAAGTTACAGTGCTTCAATTTGCAGAGAGGAAAAGGACCTTGATTCTCAACACAGAAAGGCTGCTAAGGAGCTTTACTTACTTCAGGGTCAGGAGGCATGGAGGTCCTTGATAGTTCAAGTGATTTTTTTTTTTCCCCAGGTGTGCTGGTAAATTCATCTAGAAGGTGCTTTCCTCCCCCAACTCCAGTAACAGAAAAAAATTCACTGCTCTGAGAACAAAATCTACAGCCATGAAGCCTGAATACATAGAAGTGTTCAAGAGAAGAGGCTTAGTACTTAACATAAGCATACTGATGGTTCATGGCATGAGAAACTACTAGTAAACACAGACTGAAAAATGTATGTCAGCTTTGAATACATTTTGGCAGTATAAATGAGAAAATTTGGAATCTTCACTGTCATTATATCTCTAAAAGCGCAAGAAAATGTACTAACTACCTGTTCTTTAGAAGGAAAAGAATGACAACAAAAGCTTGTGAGGCTCATGAAATGCCAGTTGATCACCAGGAAGCCTTTACTGATTAACAATAGAACTACACTAAGCAAGAGAAAACAAGCAGAGATGGGAGAGATAAATTACATATTCAAGTCTCTTCTTGATTATTATTAGGGAGTAAGTAGCAGGGGGGGTGTTATTTTATTTATTTTTGTGCCTGCAATTGTGAGGGCAACCCATTTTTAAGCCCAGAACTAGTGACCAGAGCTACCTGTTGATTGTATTGTAACAGCCTGTTGTAACTGCAGTATTAGGTAGTTTGCTTTACTTAGGAAGGTATTTGATACTTCCCCAATGGGTTACCAATGATAATCCATGAACATTGAATTTTGGACACATTTGTAATTCAGCCCATATCTCTAGGTTTTTAAAAATGGTTTCTGGATCTAGGAAGAGATCTTCTCCCCTTTGAAGCTGCAGGTGTGCTAAAGACAAGGGAAAAGAGTAGCGATCAGTCACAGCTAGAAACCAAATGGAAAATAGGACTGTGAAGTATCAAGTCTGCTAAGGGAACCTAGATATCATAGATTTCAAGGCCAAGGTGATTTTCTTCTCCAGTCTGCTTGCTGTAATCTTTTTAGGTTCAGCCAGCAGTGAGGCTGAGAATGTATTCCCAACAGGCACAAGTCAAAAGCAGACAGCAATCTACAAAGTGAACAGTGCCTTTGATGGCAGCAATGTAAGCACCAACAGCACTTGCAGAGACATGAATAACAGCCCAGTGCTGTTCCCCCTCTTCAGAGGATCAGTTTACTACTGGACATTCACACAACTTCCCTTTTCATTTGCAGTCACTCCTACATTTGCAGGTCCCAAGAACAGACCCATAGGTTGATCCAGAATCAGTGCCCAAATCCATGGTCCTGTTTAACCTTGGTCTCAGGTCTAACCAGTTCTAACGTTGGGTCTTTCAAGGTTCTAGTCTTCTCCTACTTGACAGCTAGTCCAGCCTGGAGTGTTCTAGTTAGGCAACTCCACATAGACAGCAAGGTCACACAGAAAAGAGTTAGGAATATAATTTAAAAGGTAGGACAGACTACGGTGATCAGGCACAGAGCTCAGACAGACTAACGTAGTGACCAGCAAGCAAGTTAAAATGTGACTGTCTCCTTTTGCCCTTCTCATTTCCGTTTTCCATGCTCGTTCCTGCTTCCACCTACCTGGATCCCTCTCTTTCCCGGCCTTTGGCTCTTCCACTAACCATCGGAGAATAAATTTGGTATATTCCCAACTTGGCTCTATAGCATCCCATGATTAATTTCACATAATCCCACAAGCGTCTTCAAATATCTCATACATAAACTTCCCTCACTTATCAGTTACAAAATGTTGGTTGAGCATTTCCAAGGCTTTGAGTTGTTCCTTCAGCTGTTTTTCCTCAATATGTGACCTGAGAGACCTGGTCTTTGGGTCTCCCTCACCTTCTATGCCTTAGAGTTTTTTATCTAGATGGAGTTTATTACTGTTTCTATCTCTAGTCTTTTGTTTTCAATATTGAATACCTGTTAACCAGATATAAGCATAAACCGTATCTGCCCACAAAACAGATGACCTTACATTCCAAATACCTACATATCCCTTATATTCTGCATATCCACACACTTCCTAGTGTCATCTCAAAAATGTGTTTAACACCAAGCACTAAACCACCTTTGGTGAGTGCCTTGGCATCTCAAGTTGGACATATAATCTTTAAGTACCCATTCCAGTCTTGTTGTCAGATGCCATGAAGATTTTTATAGGCCTTTGTGAACTCAAAAGTTTTTGATTTTATGATCTACACGGCACACTGACTTATGTTCCTAAGATACTCTTTTCTACAGTACCTTTTGGACTAAAACAATGTTATGTACAAGTACATGAAACACAGACATGGAGATACTACAAAGCAATATGGTTTGTTTGAAGTAAGGACAAGTAACTACAATACATGCTGAAAACAGAGGGAAGTAGCTAAACTGAGATATCTTTGGTTTGAATGCATAGATGGATGAAGCCACTATTTAGGTTTAAGTGAAACAGGCTGAGAACTATACAACAGATTACAGGGCTATACTATCACCACTGCCATTAAAGACTCTCTGCAGGCCTGTAACTAGTCCTGTGTTTTACTAACACTGTAACACTTAGTACAACAATTGTTGCAGTAGCACTTTATTAATCAAAAATTACCTGACTGAGAATATTCTGTCTTTCAGATACAAACGTGACTAACCCAACCTCATGTCCAATTTATGAACAGGTAAAGGAGAGTTTTTACCAACTAAATCTGAAACCTCTGATTCTTATTCCAGCCCCAGAAAACTCTGTTTCCCATGCTGTCCCCTTAGCTTTGCCTTTTACTTCCCCAGCTGAGCCCCACTAACCAAAATGACTGTGTGCTACTTTTCTATATACAGTTTCCCAGCTATTGATTTTAGTCTCATGCTACTCACTTTCAGCCTCAGCATGAGAAATGTCGCTTCAGCATACTGATGCCTTTCATTCACAATACATCCCCAGTCCACCAGAACGATCCTGTGACTGTCAGGATTTCAATCCTCAGGATCCTGCAGCACTTAAAAATGCTATTGTTACAGGTTATACCTTGCTGCATTATACATAAGATAGCATGCAGTCTGAACATAGTCAAAAGCCATATAAAACCACCAACAGCAAAGGCAATATTGGCACCTAAACAAAGGACTCATGTTCAGGTAACACTGAATCCAAATTTTGTCTGACCATTAGCAAAAGTTGCATTGGTTCTGGATTTGTCAATGACTTATATGAGAGGGTATCACTGAATAAGATGCTGGCAAAATGGGCTAATCTGCAGTTGCCTTTAACACTTTCTACCCCAGCTATAATTATGGCTCTACATAAAACTTCTCAAAGGCCAGTCTATAGACTGAGTGCTAGCTATCTCCTGGTTATGCCAATTTTTTCACAATCATCAGCTGCATGTATTGCTATGTCTGCTTCAAGGGCACAATCATCAGCATATGTGATTGCCTTAATGATTTTTTGGAGCACTGTAGTCCATTGGGATAATTGGAAGCACATCCATATTCTAGCATGCATTCCTTTGCTAGCTAATATTCTTCAAAATATTTAAGAAAAAAAGAACAGTGTTTTAACCATCACACACCCTGATTCAATTATTAGAAGAGCATCAGACACCATACACTTTGACCTCAAATATCAGAGGGTGGAACAGACTTATTTTATCAACGAATTTCTCTTGAGGAATCATAAAACACTGAAGAAAAACTATGCGATAAAAAAATCCTTTGTTTTGCAAATCACCCAAACATGGCTGTAAACTGGGAATCTTTATGCTTAAAAAATGTATTGGCAGCTATCAGAAGGAAGTAGCAGGAGAGGGTTGCTCAGTAAAGAGAGGGAAGTTGGCAGCTGGGGGTGGCAGCAAGCCCAGCAGGGCAGCACTGTCACTGGCAAGGGCACAGTCTCCGGGTACTCACAGAAGCTAAGAGTGAACCAGAGGATGATAATGAGGTTCAGTTGAAGACCAGCGATTTCCAGAGAAGTCCATGATGATAAGGTAGGTCTAACGCCAGACAGAAAGCCAAAGTGCAGCAAGAGACACAGCCAGGCAGACACAGCTGCAGCACTGCTCAGGCAAATCCCAATGGTGAGAACCTGAGCTTAAAAGCATCACCCAAGTGAAGGGGACAAGTGCCTGTCAAGGCTTCAGAAACCTCTTGCTCAGACAGCAACACTAACTCAAGGCCATACAGATACCCTATCAAATTTGGTCTGGGAATCAGGCACCCAAAATAGCAGGATGTGGAAGAAGAGGGTGTTCACTGCCCTGACAAGTACAGTCAAAAATAAGGTAGAGTAATTGTATTGCCTGTTTTCTCTCTATTAAGCTAAACAGACTATGGCAACAGTTTAAAAACTGTACTAGATTATTTGTTTAAAAGGTCTTCCTCATGGTTTTCAACTTCTATAAACTAGTTTATAAACTTCTATAAACTACTCCTATAGTAGTAGTTTATACTCCTACATAGGGAGGAAGCAAGAACAAAGCCTTTCCATCACACTGATCTTTCTTCAGAACCCTTAGACTTTCTGTACAGCAACACCTGCTCTATCCAGCTCAGATTCAGCAAGACACAGTACTTCCTAATCATTGCAGTAACTGTTTCCCTAAAAGAAACAAGAAAGATAGTAGCTTGGCTGGCTTCAGTTGACCACAAATATTCTACCCAGCACTTCAAGATGCTAGAAAAGGAGACTAGCAGCTGTGGTTTCACAATTGTTCCTTAGACCAACACAATAGTCAACATTAGCATGCAGTTAACATAACAACAAATAATCTTTATTACAGTAGAAATCACTCCCAATACATGTTGCAAAATGTCAAGATGACAAAACACTTGCTTTCAGAACTGAACACTTCTGCCACTGGTACCAGTATTAATGTTGTCCCTTGACTATGCATTCAGTCAACCTAAGCAGCTCCTCAAGCAGTAGTTTCCGTTGTCTTTTTTGTTACCTACACAATATAAATCATCCAGCAGGGTCCAGGCAATCTGTTCACTCATATTGCTTGCAGTTCTATGACCTTTTCATGGCAACTACTTAGGCTGTTATGCTTAAAAAGTTTGACATCATTGGACTGCACCCTTAGATTTCCCTCCAGCATTGCAATTGCACCTAATGATTTTCATGGGTTCAGAGCAAACCTGTTATACAGCTGAAATAAAACATCAATGAGTTAATTTAATTTAGTCATTACAGTCTGACTAAACACTATATTTTTCCTGGGTTTTAAATTTGTGCCATAGTAGAAACCTCATTGCTACTTAATCTTTATAAACATGACCCATGATGAACATATATAGGATGTAAATATTGTCTCTAAATGTACCTAGAAATCAAGCTACTCACTCAAAGGACAGGGAAAAGAAAAAAAAAAAAAAAAGAAAAAAAGAAAAAATTAACAAAAAAACCCCCCACCCAACCAGTCAAGACTATTTAACTTTGAAATTGTCATACCGGTAACCATCAGAGGACTCAGGTACCAGAATAGACTACCAGGGGAAGTGGTAATAGCAAAATATCCCATTGTTTTTGAGGACATCAATGAGTTTATGAAGACAAACATATAAAACATGGTAACTACATAATAAAGACTGGCTTTAATGGACAGGTGAAATTTTTTAATCCTATCTGACTAAAATATCAAACAGTAAGATTCTAAATTTCTGAAGATTGTATTGGAAGACTGAGTCTCAAGAAAATGCCAGGCAAGGAGTGGGGAGATTGTCCTCTAAATGTTTGTTCTGAGTGGCTAATGTTGATCCTTCCTCTTGCATGCATTAGAATATTTCTTAACAGTCTCATTTTTAATTCTCTAAAGTAGTAAAGAAATGACTGAAATTTGTAGCCCAATGTGAGAGCAACTGTGAATTACCCTTCATTTTAATACTAACAGAAAGACACATTACTACACCACTACTGGCTTTACAGTATGATATCATCTCTGAAATAATGAAAATTTAAGGCCAGTTTCCTAACCCAGGCAGTACATTATAACATTCCTCCAAATCACCAATTGCTCAAATGAGATAACCAATGGGTACATTCTGATCTATTTCCATAGATATATACAGTTTTACAAAACCTATATGAATAACTCATTTCCACATAGATATATCACCATGATTTATCTTCAGATTTCAGTTCTTTCACTGAACTTTCCGTTCTTTTGTCCAAAAATAGATGAAGAAGTTAAAAAATTACACTCCTAAAAAATGTGGTATTTTTCTTCTTAAGAAATACATGTAGCTATGCAGGTTCCTGAGAGTTTATTAAACTTGTGAAATCTTTAGTACTGCAGCTGGCGACAATTTTAAACACTATCAATTTGTCAAAATATTTAACATAGCTCATAAATATAGGAAATCCTGGAAGGAGAACAGAACAGATCAAAGTAGGAAGAATCAGTTTGTCATTTCACACAAAAGCTTGTAAAAATTTGTAAATTTACACATAAGATTAAAACAAACCAAAAAAAAAAAAAAAGTAATAGGGCTACTTATCATTATTGGACCACAACTTAAAAATTTCAAAACTTGATCCTTTACCTCACCAGCTGAGTTAAAAATAGAAACCAAAACCATGGAGAAGGACCTCTGTTACTCTGGTGAAGGGGTAGCAAAGCAATCAAGATCTAAATATTTTAAACAATAATCATATTTTTTTAAAGAAATCAAAATAACCCAGAACCTAAGGAGAGTTTGAGGAAAACCTAAGATTTTGCAGTTTTAACTAGGGAGAGAAGGGTGGAGAGGGTCTTTGCTCTCATTCCAGACATTCATATCAAGCTCTTCTGAAAAAGCACTATATTTGCCAGATAAAGTTCACCACTGCTCAGCTAGCATGAGGCTTATGGGAGCAATAGACTGCTGGAAGTTCATTATGTTGTCCATGGTGAAATGCTAACATCAGCCAGCCATATGTTGCAATAAAAAGTTTGAGAGCCAACAAGTGCTGAACAGAACAGTGGGGACATGGAGCTATATCACAGCACGCATGTCACTAGATTCTGAGACATCGTGCACCTGCAATCTTAAAAAATAGTACAGGACAGAATAATTACATCATTGAGCAAATTGTGTTATGCCAGATGGCTATAAAGGAGCCCCTCCTCTCCTTCCTGAAACCTCTTCTTCCCTGCCTTCCCTTGGGAAAATTTAGCATTATCTTTTGCATAAAACTCCAACTGTTTTATGCAATATACAGCAACAAAACAAGTTTCTCCTCTCATCAGAATATATGGCCTTCAGCCAATATCTAGCAAAGAGAAGATGAAAACTCCATGGCTAAGTATCTGCATTTACTGGAGCAGAACCAGCCACAGGGCAAAGTTTGTAACCTATCCACAAGAAGAAAGATACATTTATAGAAAGCCCAGATGCTCTCTATTAGTGCTATTACCTCTATCTAGCCCTAGTTTAATCACAGAGGTTCAGAAAAGTTGCTCTTAAAACCAAATCATTAACACTTGACACAAACTACGAAGCTTATTTTTTCAGAACAGTTCCCAGAAGATACCAGGCAAAGTCGCATTCGTAATCTTCCTTTTAAATTGCAATGCCATATCAGTCCATTCAGCAAGTAATTAAGTCTAACACTTGATCAAAGTAAAAGAAAATACAATCTTGCTTCCTTTAGCTTAATTATTGAGAAAACATTTAAGTAAACAAACATGCATTGTAATCCTTTATGAAGCAAGGAGAAAGGGACAAAAATCTCTGTGATTTGTAGTTCACTAGAAGCTGATATTTGGGGCAGAATTTTAAGGTTTCTTTTTTTTTTTGGAGCAGCACATAGCATTTTTGCTTGGGTAATGTATTTGCCAAGAAATAACCTAGATCTTTGGTAAAATGTGGAATTTAGAATACGTACTGAGATTGTTTAATAAGACAAAAATCTAATATCTAATGTCAAGCTTTAGCAAGTCTTTTGTTAATTAATTTTGTTTATGTCTCTCTGCTGAGGTTTTAGACAGTTCTTCTCCTAAGCTGATGAAGAAGTCACTGATTTCCAATTTAGGATAAAACCAGCATGTGTTCACTTAGGTAATCTGCCTAGTCATCAAGGTCTGGACAATTGCCTATAGGATTTGATGTAATGATGTTCCCAGAACCGTAATACCTAACAACAGAGCTTTGGGAAATTCTGAGTGCCCAATTCCATACCTAAACCTCTTAAACACCAAAATTATTTTCTAGCTGTATTAGCATCTCTGTGTATTAAACCAGAGTTTAACACACGGAAAAAGCTATACAAATATAGGAGATAATCACTGCTCTGAAAGCAGAGACAACAAAATTAACAGAATCTTATAGATTGGAAAGGAGCTTTAAGATCACCAAGTCCAAGCATCAACCTAACACAGCCAAGTCCACCAATAAACTATGTCCCTGACTGCCACATTTATGCATCTTTTAAAAAGCTCCACTGATGGTGAGTCAACCACTTCCCTGGGCAGCCCATTCCAAAATATTGTTATAAAATGACCACCGGGACAGCAGGAGGCAGAATAATACACTGTGATCTAATGTCAGCAGCATAATACATGGGAATTTGTATTTGTGCACGTGGCAAAAAAATTCCTTATACTCTCCAAGCTTCTGCTTCATATGTTTCCATGTAATCTATTGAAATATTGATTCGAGCTCCTTTCCACAACAGGTTTCAATGGGTGATCATCAGGTAATTTCATTCTCTCTGAAGTTTTATATTTGTATTTATTATCCTTTTCTGGCAATAAGTAAGATAAAATTAGTTTCTTTTTTAACTTTCAGTCTCTAAATATGGTTTATTAAAATTCACAAATTATTTGTATTATAAATCTGTAGTTTCTTCCCCCCCACCCCCCCGCAGGGTATTAACCCCATCAGTTTGAATTTCCTATGTTGTAAACCGAGATTTGCCATGAAAAGTGAGGCAGGCAAGATACAGTAACCTCTACTAATGAGATATTTTTCCATTTTGAAAACAATACTCAAGTGATTTTGATTTAGCTGGGGGAGAAAATGCATCTTTTAGTTTATATGAAATGGAATTGCAACTACTGTTCTGCTTAGTCCTCTGATTAACTTTAGGAGATGGAACTTTTTAAATTTCACTCTTAGGAAAATTCTTCATATATCAACCAAGGTCAAAGCATTGACTGATCAATATTAAATTAAAAACTTCTGAGGACTGAAACACCAAAATATTAAGAAAAAAAGCAAACATAAATTGTGGATTAATCCATGGTAATTTATGTTGTAAGATTGTTGTCAACAAATGTCAAGAGAAAGGCTCTACACAGAGGTGCTGTTTTGCAGTACCACCAAACCAATCTAGCAGGCAGCTGTTGTGTGAAGTGGTGGTCCTGCTCCCTCACTGTCCCAGACCTCCACCAGGAACTCATCCTATTTTCTTCATACTTGCATAGGTAGTAAATTAACTGTATGGCAAGACAATTCTGTGAGGTAAATGACAGAGAACTAACCCTAGAAAAAAAACAAAAACAAAAACTTTTCTTCTCTTTAGCATCTTGTACCAGTTCGCCACCGGATCTGACAAGCACTAGTACTGACATAAGAGGCAGAGCAGGAACACACAGTTCCCAAAGAGAAAGGATGATGGTAGGAGAACTGTTCCTGTGAGTGAAGGCTAACAAATAAATCATGTCAATTAGATTATGCACCTTCACTAGAAGAAAAGTTTTGATAGATTTCTTACACAGTGCTTTAAAAAATTCCACTTATATGTACCAAAATCTGCAGTGCTGTTACATTGCATGATTTCCTCTGGGGGAAAAAACAAACCAACTAACCAAACAAACAAACAAAACCAACCTCTTTTTTCTTGAGAAAATACTGGTGACATTCAACAGATTGCCTTTGTAACTATGGGAAATATTTTTCCCAGTGACCAAATACAGATTTTCAGCCTGGTGACAGAGACTGAAGCTGACACATATTGCTCTGACTGATACAGAGGTTCAAGATCTAGGGCAAAACACCATTAATCTGCTTAAAAAGTGAATAGCAGGTTCCAGGTAAACTACTTTCCTTTAAAGTGTAAACAAATCAAGAATAAATGTTTTTATGGTTTTCAGTAAAGAACTGACCCAAAGAATGTCAGAAACCAAGTTTTATACATCAGGCTGGTTTTATTAGGAATTTGATGGAGGAATTTACTGAAAAAACGTGGAATTACAATGAGGAAAATTTTAGCCCATAACCTTTTCTTGACATTCTGTTTGCTCTTAATCATCTGTAAGTTCACTTAATGTAAGAACTATGTTTTCTTAAATATCATCCTGCATATGCTGGGGCGGGGAGGGGAAGAGAGAATGTACGTTCTTAAGCAAACTCAAATAGGCACACTGGCATTTGCACAGAATGTCAGATGTTGGGAGAAATCAAACACTGCATTTCATCTCTAGCCATCAGCCTTGCAAGGTGCTGTTGCTGCTGCAAAGATATTTCTAGGAAGAATACAATTCAAAAAGAAGGAAAAGAGTGAAACCATCTTAAAATATGAGAAGCCTGTAATAATTAGATATTGGTTAGGTTAAATAGTCTTGCCTCTGACTTTAGCACGGCATGTAAAAGGCACAGGGTATGTATTGACTGTTGCAGGCATGATTCTGCTGCTGCAAAGTGCTGGACAACAAAGAAATCGGCCACTGCTTAACTCACTTCCATGCATGATAGGTGCTGATGGAGATTTTCTAGGCAGAGGATGCTTATCCTCATGTTTGTTGTACTTGATCATTGGTCAGGTCATTAAAGTGACCAGCTACATTTTAGTAGCAGCGGTGGGAGAGGTTTGTGTTCAACCACTGAGACAGAATAGTAAATGAGCACAGGAAGAGAAACAAGAAGCTGACCTGCACAGATTACCACAGCACAGGTTGCCTGTCAGACACTGGATTGTTTACCATATTAAATATGCATTAAAGTGTGCAGAGGGATTTCATGGAAGGAAACACAGCTTGACAGACAGAAAAGCTGTACACAGTACGTGAAAAAAATTCCACCTAAATCCCATGTACAGCAGAGAACTTAGAACCAAAATTGTCACTTACATGCAACTTCCTGTATTAGTGATTTTCATGCCAGGCAGTCCACAGTCTTTTATATGTTTACAGAATAAAAGATAATGTAGTATTTTTGTATGCTATAAAAAATAGTTTATAACATTAAAACAACAGAAGATAATGGGGTAATTTAATGGATAGCAGTATTTTTTTTTCTCTCTTTCTCATGAGAGTAGTAAACAGGAAATATCTCACCTGTTTGAAGCTGCCAATGAAATAACTCTAGACTTAAGTAGTTAAAGGGTTTCTTTTACACTTCTTTAAGTAATTTAGAAGTTTCATATTGAACTTCAAAAGATGGCTGCCAAGGAAACTTTTTAAAGCCAACACTTATGGATGCATTAAAAGTTAGTACAGTATCTTAACTGCTACTGACACAGATGACCAGAGGCAAGGAAACAAATTTCTTCCTATTCATCCAATATTTAAATTTGAATAGTCAATATTGATACTTGAATACCTTTCACAAGGAGCAGCTGTTCTTCCCTTAAGCCCCAGCAGCTCTGCCTCAGATCCATAGCAGACACCCCAGTTCTAGGTCCTGACTCATCAGGGAATTACAGCTTGACATAAAAGAGCTAAAAAGCTGAAAAGAAAGCTTCAGATATGTAACACCATTTCTCTTGCAGACCCCTACAGCTATTATTCCATATGGTTGCTTGTTTGAAATGTATTTTCTTTTCCCATAATCAGATGTGCATGCACTAAAATAGCTGCTGAAACTGCTCTCAGTGCCTCAGTTAATTTTTGCATTAAAATTTGCTGTTCAGTTCTATAGTTAGTTCACCAGATTCAAAGGACTTGTTTTTCCTGTGCAATAACCTAATGGTTCAGGCTAAAAATAAAATAAAATTAAAAAAAAAAAGATCAACACACATACACAAAAAAAGTCTTTAGCTATCTACACAAAATTAATATTCAGTATTAGTAATTTAACTACAAGAATTAGAAAAGTTGCAGAAAGTTATATCCTGACATAAGAATAATTAATCGTATCTTCAAAACATTTAAAATGCCATCTGTCTCATACAGAAATAGTTTCTTTGTTGTTTCCTCTATTTTTCCCAACCTTTATGTTGGTGGAGAGGGGTAGCAGGGACGGCAACAGCTTTTTTGACTAATTTTAAACCAGTATGTCTCAGGCCATCCCCTCATCTATTGAGTTTCCTCCTTTTATGATTTTAGCTTTGCTCTTACAAATCATTCAGACATTTTCCAACAGTAGAACAGTAACCTTTAGCTTTTATAGAGTAATGCTGTACAGAATCAAAGTACAAGCAGCAGTCAAACACTGCACTGACATTTAAAAAGCAGATGACGTCACTAGGAAGCAAAGGGCTTCACAACAGGAGTAACGTTGTAGAGGTATCTCTGGAAAGTTACCTTCCAAATATTTTAAGCTAAATGGATAATCCTGTCCAAGGGTGTGGTTACTTGGACTGTGGTTACAGCAGATCTGTGTTAAATGATTATCACTCTGGCTATCTCTCCACAATACATTGGTGGTTGCTGCTCCCTCATTTTTGCCATTCACTTGACAGAAGGGTCTGTTTGGGTTTTGGTTGTTTGTTGCTGTTGTTTGGGGTTTTTTCCCCTTAAAATTAGTTTATTTCACAGAAATGAGACTGAGAATGGATAGACAAATGTTCAAACCAGGAAAAACAAAAATATTGAAAGGCTATTGTCTCAAAGAGTAGTGCAGAAAGACAGGAGGACATGGGAAAATAAAGAAACTGCCTGTCTTGGGCAGAATAATTCATGTAAGCAAGGAACTAAACTTCTAAATCTCTCCCATGCAGCTTTACTTAATACTCCTCACATTTCAGGGAAATTGCTCTATAGTATATAATCCCTTAAACTTTCCTAAAAAAAAAAAAATTATTTGCAAATGTCAGTGCTTTCACAATATGCCAAGATATAAGTACTATAATGTTATTGACTGTGGTTCATCTCTCTAAGTGGCCTAAAAACTACAGCACTATTACTAAACAACAATTTCCTATGAAAATACACTCCTGCTGCCAGTGAAAGGAATGTATCTATCTCCATTTCACAAGCTATATCTTTACATGCCAGTGGTTTTTACAACAGTAAGAGAGAAACTCCTTAGTGAGAGAACCAAAATTAAAGATTTAGTTTTCTCCTAAACTACAGTTATAAATATTACAATAATATTGCAAAAGAGACCACAAAACAAACAAACAATCACAAACCTACTCATGTCAAAATAAGTGAAAATGGCATCTACACAATCTTCTGGTATCAGAGTGCCACCTCTGCTATTCCACCACTTTGGAATACTACGACGCATTACCCAATTTTATACTAAGAACAGCCTGCTGGTTCACTCTAAGCAGAGGCAAAGGTTTTCATATGCAAGCTTCCTTGGGAACCATTAGAATAAAATTCATGTAAAATTAGCAGTCTATCATTTGGTCCATGGAAATTAAAGAACCCTTGTCAAAATCCATGTTCATTCAAGAGCTCAGCAGTTATGAAGTTGTCTTGGAATATTTATGTTACTGCTGTCAGTCAAGTGAAAAAAATACTTAAAATCAGGTCTGGTAGAATGATAAATTGTTTGCCTGGCAGTGGCAAAAAAAAATTGAGAATCTTTAAGAAACACCTTTCCATTATCTGCAATTTTCTGTGTGTATGTACATGTGAAGGAAACCCGGGAAGATTTGCAACTGTCTCTGCAAATTGGTTGTCTACCTTTTTTTTTTTTTTTTTTAAGAGACTTTGGTGAAAGGTGACAAAAGAGCAAACACTGAATAAGGAATCTTATCTAACAAGCAACAGTATGTGACTTTAACACAAAGACTGAAGAATTTAACAGAAACCTGTCCCTGACAAAACCTTGTTTGTACATCAAGTACACTGAATTGAGTCATCTCCCATCAGGTACATGTGCAAAGCTTTTGAGCTTTACAAATGACTAGAATTGTTAGAAAGAAGAAAAATATTTTTTCATTTTTTCAAGTGAACCCTTCTTGATATACTGTGATACCTGGTTATTTGGTGAAAGGTGACAAAAGAGCAAACACTGAATAAGGAATCTTATCTAACAAGCAACAGTATGTGACTTTAACACAAAGACTGAAGAATTTAACAGAAACCTGTCCCTGACAAAACCTTGTTTGTACATCAAGTATACTGAATTGAGTCATCTCCCATCAGGTACATGTGCAAATCTTTTGAGTTTTACAAATGACTAGAATTGTTAGAAAGAAGAAAAATATTTTTTTAATAAAAAGGAAAAAAAAAAAAAAGGTTTTCAAGTGAGCCCTTCTTGATATACTGTGATACCTGGTTATCCAGATACATTCTGTTTTTCTGATGTACCTATGAAATGCTTGGGAAATTAAAATCTTGAATAGGGTAGGTATCTTTTTACTACTTATGTATCAGACAGTCCTTTCACACACCTTTTTCAGACTTGACTTAGAGCTTTCACTTCCAAAAAATAACAGGCCTCTCCCCACACACACAAAATCACCTTCCTAAAAGTCACACAAAGAAAGTCACAGAGTGCATCCAACTCAGAAGACAGAAAGTCTATCCTGTAAAAAAGCACCCTAAATCCCATCAGAATACAGCTAAAAAGTTAGCTTCCAGTATCCTAAAAGAATCATCCACAGACACAAACATTTAAAGCCACATACATATATGACCTACAAAGGGCACTATTTCTCAAGGATGATGAGTGCCTAAACTTCCACATAAAAAAGATTCAATATTATTTCAAATTATCTCATCTTAAAAAAAAAATCCAAATCTCCTTTTAGTAAAAGATAGGCAAAGGAGTGTTATTGCATAAGATATGACAGCTGTGATTGCACCTTGTAAAATATGAAAAGTGGCATTCAGCCTTCCCTACCTGTTGATACATTAAAAAGCAGTATTCCACATCAAAATGCTTAATTTAGAAAGAAAAATGAAAAAGCCTACATTAATTACTCTTGCAGGCAACTGACAAAATCAGGGTGCTTATTTTAGGAAACTTTAGTGGTTTTCCTAACATGCAATCCCATCAGTAAGACACGAAACTCAGGACATTTACTGCAATCTCAAGAATGGAATGGCAGTAACTGTAGAGAGAATATCTGTTTCTATACCTTGTTAAGGTCCAAATCTAGAGCTGACACACTGCAGTAAGTTCTTGAAAATGGATATAATTGCAAGGCTGCACCAGCCAAGGAGCCATACCTGCTTGCTTCATTTTTCTAGGGACAACTGTCATGAGTAGATCACTTTGTTCTTTCAAGCTGAGTGGCAGTGGGATGCTTGGTTCCATTTGTGGAAGATGTGCACACTGGGAACACCAGCAAGTCAAGCTGAGAAAAAGTTAGCTGGTACAAAGACGACAAAGATTTCTGGGGGAAAAAAAAAAAAAAAAAAAAAAACAAAAAAAAAAAAAAAAAAAAAAAAACACAAAACCAACACCAAACAGATATAAAATGTTTTTACATCACTATTATAGTTTTAATAGCTATCACATACCAGCAATGGAGATGATTCCAGGTTATTGCTGGATTGCACCATGTAACAAGACAAATTAATTACTTAAATACACTCTTGGAAATAAATAGAACCCAAACTGATGATGTGTCCTACTCCTTCATTAAAAATAAAACAAAAAATGAAAAAAGCACAATGCACATTTGTGCATCTCAGTCATGAAATCTTCTTAACAATTACCAGGTGTAAATGCAGAACTATCAACAAAGCAAGGAAAAGCCTAAGACTGGAAAACAGTTTCTTACACACACACACACACATACCTAAGCATACTGTAACTCTGTGTTGACTAATGTAAAAAACCTGTATCATTCATTACAGTACAAGAACCACTATGAATGAGAGTTTCAGCACCATCGGTAAATGGACAGATCATACACTCCACACTGGGGAGGACTTGTCCAGTACAAATTTCAGCTGCAATTGTTGCTAACCTGTAAAAGTCCATACATTCCCTGAGCTCAGGATCAAAACTGTGACTAAACTCCTCAAGAAAGACAGTCGTGTCTGTAAAAGCAATGTACAACCACTATATAGTAGAAACCTAGAAGTCATTCAGGAAAGAGAAAGAGGTATCTCCTACTGCCCAAGAGGAAAGTCTAAATAGTGAGAGAATAAAAAGAAGTGTATAACTGTTTCCCCTTTCTCAATACAAAAATATGGCTTTCATGAATATGCCCTTAGTGAACTTCTATGTGAACATCTATCTTTAAACATTTGTTTGAAACTATAAAGACCTATACAGGTCTTCAGAAAATCTGGCAGGAGCAATGCCAAATCTTAGTTTGCATGCTATGGTTCCCATAGTCCAAGCACCTTCCCATTTTTTTTATTTGTCATTGACAGCAAAACAAGCATCAACATCACTGTGAAAGTCTTTTTAAAAATAATAGCTAACTGATGCTTTTTTCCCTTATTTATTTTTTTCTTTCTTTCTGCTCAGAAAGGAAGCTTTCAGATATTGAAAGCTAACCTCTGCTGCTCCCCTCTCAAGTTAACATGGACCAACAGCCATCTGGCTGCTTATTTTGATAGAGCCAAAGATTATAAAAAATGCTGCCTGTTTTGACTGTAGAAATATATGGAAAAGGCAGAATGATACTTGGCATTTACTTTACCTCCTTGGATCCACCCTGCTTATCAGACAAATAATAATTCCAGAAGAATTACTGGAACGAAGCATAAAACTTCCACTAGCCATTCAAACCCCTTATGGTGGCTGACGTGCTTAATTAGGTAATTTTGATCACAGGTGAAAAATGCAGTCATTCTTTCAAGATTGCATGTAGCTCATAAACATGCTTGTATCCTGCATGTTCTTCATTATTATTATCTCACTGCAAGGAATGGAACCAGTAACACCGTTAGGCTTCTGAAATGGAGCATTGTGGGAAACATCTCAACACAAAGCAAAAAAAAACCTACTGAAATTATCTATTTACATAATTAAAAAAAAAAAAGTAAGGAGGTATGGGAAATTTTTAAAGAGATGATGTGCAAAGTAATTACCATGTAAAACACCATTACAGCTTTAATCAATCACTAAACTCAGTTTTAATGCATTCTGATACTTCCATCATGTGATGAGCGTACCTGTACCTCAAATAATGTGACCTGTAATTAATTGTTCTTACACATTTCAGGTTTCATAACTCTGTTCTTGCACAACATTTATCCTCCTGTACAGTCACTTATATAACTGAGACACTGCAGTTCCACAATAGCTCCCTAACTACACAGACAAATAGAAAATATGTGACTTTTCTCATTAAAGTCATTTAATAATCACTGCCATACCACTCCCAAGCATTTTGCAAAGCCATGGCTTTCTTTTTGTGTGGCGGGTAGTTTCAGCTTCACATTGAGAACTGGAAATAATGAAAGAGGACAACTGGTATATCATTCAAAAAAAGGAAAAAAAGGTTCCACCTTTGAGATAATCCATCATAAATTGTTATCATAAAAGTTATGTTATATGAGCTGTGGAAAACATTCTCCTATTCTCTCACTAAGCAAGCATATACAATATCAAACACAAAGTTGCCATGAAAGACAATTAATAAAATACAATGCATTATTCTGATGGAATTGATTTCAGCAACATGCAAGAAACCCCTATAGTAACTGTAATTCTGGGTCTAGGGTGGGGATGGAAGACTAGGAAGGCTGGAAGACTCACAGATGGAAGACTTTCACTGTGCAGGAAGATTTGCTTATGATGTAAATAATTGAAGCTATATCTTCCCCTGCTCCCAAATGCAAATTCAACCTGGATGTATTTTTAAAAGTTCATTCTATTATGTGTCCCAGAGTCTTTAAAACAGTTCTTCAGTTTCTTCCTTTCAATATCTATTAGAATGATACTAAATTAGGATGAGCTATGGACTCACTTGAGGGTAGAAAGGCCTTACAGAGAGATCTAGATAGACCAGAGAGCTGTGCAATCACTACAATTTGACATCTAACAAGAGCAAGTGCCAAATTCCCCACCTGGGATGGGGTAATCTTGGTTATGCATGCAAATTGGGGGATGAGAGGCTGGAGAGCAGCTGCACAGTAGGAGATCTGAAGGGGGTTTGGGTTGACAGCAAATTTAATTAGTCAACAGTGTGCCCTGGCAGCCAAAAGGGTCAACTGTGTCCTGCAGTGCATCAAGCACAGCATAGCTAACTGATCAAGGGGGGTGGTTGTCCCACTCTACACTGAACCAGTGAGGTCCACCTCAAGTACTGTGTGCAGCTTTGGGTGCCTCAACATCAGAAGGACATCAAACTATTAGAGTGTTTCCAGAGGAGGGTGACCAAGATGGTGAAAGGCCTCGAGGGTAAAACTTAGAAGGAGCAGATGAGATTGCTTTGTTTATTCAGTTTAGAGAAGAGAAGGCTGAGGGGTGACCTCATTGCAGCCTACAACTTCCTCAAGGGAGACAACAGAGAAGGAGGTACTGATGTCCGCTTTCTGGTGATCAGTGATAGAACACAAGCAAATGGCATGAAGCTGCATCAGGAAAGTCCAGACTGGATATTAGGAAAAGGTTCTCCACTGAGAGGGTGGTCAGGCACTGGAACAGGCTCCCCAGGGAAGTGGTCATGGCACAAAGGCTGTCAGAATCTGGATGATGCTCTTAGTCATAAGAGTAGTTTTGGGTAGTCCTGCAAGGAGCAGGGAGTTGGACTCAATGATCCTTATGGGTCCTTTCCAATTTGAAATATTCTATGATTCTTTGATTCTAATTAATACCTAATTCAAATTAATTTAAGCTAATGACAGAGATTAGCTTGCAACTTAAGTCATTATGGTGGGTAAGGAGTTCAAAACTGGCTCAGATGAATTAGCATGAAATTGTTTTCATCTTGATCCACCCTCCTAAATTCAGATATCTTCAAGATTAGGTTCCCTTTCTATCCCATGGAGAAAGCAGCACTTTCAGAGTGATCCATTCCATCTTAAAACAAGTGAAATGAATCTCTATCTGGAGGTGTGTTTCTCTCTAGCAGACCTTGGAGTCTGGATGACACTGATATTAGAAAAGTCATTTTACTCAACTAAGAGTAGGTAAACTTAATCCCACCTAAACGACAACTAAAAGCTGTAATAGTTTAGGATAGGAAAAGAAATGTTATCAGTTCAGCGCAAAACAGGCTGGCCATCTACATGACAGAAAAAAAAAACATCTTCCAGGAACTTTGACATTAGATGAAGAATTTCAAAGAACAATGGGACACAAGTACCCTAAGAGTGTGTTTACATTATAATTTCAGATCAAAATTGTGCTTTTGAAACAAATCTTGTGACTGTGTCCACTTGCTCTCTCTAAGTGCAGGAGCAACACTTCTTTCAGATGAGACTGAACCAGAAGATGCAGTCCCTGAGACCAGGCAAGAGTTAGTCCAAAGTAAGCCCCTTTAATGCATATAGTGTGGGTTTCCAGTCCTCAGTTTCAGTTGTTTCATTTTACGATGCACTAGTTGCTTTGCTTTATAAAGCTAGTTCTATAAAGATGCATTAGTGTTAATTAATGGCTACTCAACACAGTCTGAATTGAGGGGGTCCTCACATGTTTGCAAAGGTAAGAAAAAATTCGTATTGCTGCCCTCTCTATTTGTATAGTAGACAAATATAAGTCAAAAGTGACAAGACACAATTACAGAATAAAAGGAAAAGCTATCAAAATGTTTACTTCAGCTTCTCTTACATTACTCAGACTTAAGAAATAAGACATAGAAATGCTTCCATCTGTTCTTAGCTTTCCTTTTTCTCTAACATTAACTTTTCCCTATAACAAGAAAGCTTTAAATCATTATCAATGGGACATTTTATTCACAAAAGACTTTTAAGACCTGAAATTGTCAATCTAGAACATAATTCTTAGGCAACCAATTTACTTCTCAGACTGCTAAAAATAGTTCAATGTGGCAAATTTTTACTCCAGAATTAATATTTAATATGAGCTCATAATATATTCCTCAAGTAACACTATGAAGTTTTGGAAAATATATTCATTATTCATATTTCTGAAAAAAATTAGAAATTATTAGATGAAATGAAACATACACATATTTTGAAGTGACTGTAAAAACCCACATATTAAAAACAAACTGTGCTTTGCTACATATTCGCCCAAGTACATGAGTGTTGATCTACTACATATTAATGTATGCCTCAGTTAATATTTTGGTATTTGGAAACAGTCTATAGTTAATATTGGGAAAAGAGGGAAATCACTGAATTTTCCATCTAAACTAAAAATCAAATTTGTAATATGGTTTTGTTACAATCGAAGCCTGCACTTCTAGAAAACTTCAAGTCTTGATCTTGGAAACACTGAAACTCTACACATCAGGGAAATGGCCTTTTTTTTTTTTCCTCACAGCTTTTTAGTCAAACTGCTATGATTTTTTTACATTTCAAATTGCCCATAACTCCAGTGATGAAACCATCAGTAAAGTTCAGTTACAAGATTTTATGAACAAGTTATAACATCATATTAACTAGATATTGTAAGATATTGGCTAGATATTGGCTTTATAGCCTGCAAAGAAGGGTAGCCCAATCAGAAAACTCTCCTGAAGCTGGAAGTTTCCTGCCTCTGTGTTTGATGGCTATCACTTGTCCAACCCAAATATAGTAAATATGTCAAGGACCCACTGCAACACTTGGACCATCAGCCCTAAAAATCTTTCCTAGCACTTCCACCACTTTCTCAATACCATTTTGTGAAGCTGGGCTAAAAGAAAGGATGCTTCTGCCCTGTTATTTATCATCCATCTTTTCTGACATTTGTGTTTTATCATCAAACTCCTAGCCAGGTCTACTGCTGTTCGATTTTTAATACTGTTGCTTTGAGGAAGTTCTGGCTAATACTAAATATATTAATTTGTTTTATTAATGTTTACCTTAGATTATTTTCAGAGAAGCAAAGATTGGTTCTGGACAAAAAACTTAAATATAAAATAGCCCCAATGAGCCTTCTGGTCATCTCTGTTCCAAAAAGATAAGAATATTTAAAGTTCCTTGGTTGAGCTAAGACCAATCCAAGACTTACTGGCACCTACTTACCCAACAACAAAACAACCTGCATAGGCCTTGGGGAAGAGTGGCTGGAAAGCTGCCCTGAGGAAAACGACCTGGGGTGTTAGTCGATAGCAGGCTGAATGAGAGGCAGCAGTGTGCCCAGGTGGCCAAGAAGGACAATA